>NC_134834.1:151670630-151970630 GCF_004210375.1 Tachypleus tridentatus
CCAGAACAATGCAGAACTTTTGAATATTGTTCAGAGTGGACAGAAGTCAGTGACCATGTTGGCTCAGCAGACCAGAAAAAAACAGTTGTGCATTCAGGACTTTTTCAAACTGTAAATAAAGTTAATAGAGTCTACATGTATTGTAAAATTGTTTTTGTACATATTGCTGTTAGTTTGTTTTGTTTTGTTTTTTGCTAAGAAAAAAAAAAAAGAAACAAATGAAAAGCCTTTCTTTGTTTTCTTTGTTAACTTCAAAATATGTACAAATAAAAAAAAACATGCAAAAAATGGGCTCCTACAATAACAGACCACCTGCTGTTTAAGACCACTATTGCTCTGCAGAAGGGGTGGTCTTAAATACCAGGATCTACTGTATTAAATGTTTAGAACTACTACATGTTAGTTCTGTTGATAATATTGTTATCTCATATTAAATGTTTACAAATACTACATATTAGTACTGTTGATAATATTGTTATCTCATATTAAATGTTTACAAATACTACATATTAGTACTGTTGATAATATTGTTATCTCATATTAAATGTTTACAACTACTACATTTTAGTACTGTTGATAATATTATCATCTTATATTAAATGTCTACAACTACTACATGTTAGCACTGTTGATAACATTGTTACCTTATATTAAATGTTCAGAACTACTACATGTTAGTACTGTTGATAACATTGTTATCTTAAGTCAAAGGTTCAGAGCAACCTCAGCAAAGTATAAAAAACACAGCTCACTGATGTTCTATAGATGTCAACTTCCCATAAAATGCTTCAATAATAACTAGGCCACCTTTACTCTCTTCTCGTTCTTTGATACGAAGGTAGGTTTCTTGCATTAAGGCCACCTAGTGTATGAAAGGTACATTATTTAAAAACAAAGAATAGAACATAACAGTAACATTAACTAGGTAATTACATAAATGACTTTTTATTAAATTATTTCCTATCAAAATAATATTTTTAGCAAAATTTCTGAATGCTACAACAACTTACTTGTACATTTGTTTGATGTTACAAAATCATTTTCAGATTTTTGGAGGTTTACTTCATACAAATATAATAAAATATTTTTAAATTTTATAATGACAAGTAGGGATCAATACATGCATAACTTAGCTACAGTAATATAGAAAGTTTTAATGATACAAAATGTTTGTTTGTTTGAAATTATGCACAAAGCTACACAATAGGCTATCTGTGCTGAGGCAGAAAATACTAACACAATAAAACCAGAAGTTCAAAAATTGAGTTCGTTAAAGTTTTAAAATATTATGCCAACTTTCACAAATTAGTCTGAGCCAAAGTATGGATACAGTTTTTTTTAGGTTTAAGTAATTCAGTTTTCATAATTTTGATTTATGATTCAATACTTTGTGTAGGATTAAAAATTTATATATTTGTATATATTTTTATATATATATTTGTAGTTCATTAGGTTATGTGTATGTCAATCTTTACTTATCTTTATAAAATTTAATTTTTTATCACTTGTTTGTTTCCTTTTTATTAGCAGTATTTTTGTGCATGGGGCAAACATATACAAACACATATATTCCCAATTCAATTATTCTTTAGAATCTCTATCAAGCAACCCTTAAGTTTTATTATATGCCCAAAGTAGCATATTGTCCATTTTGTGTGTGTGTGTGTGTGTGTGTGTGTGTGTACGTGTCTGTTATAACAAAAAAAGTCAAAAATACAAATATGCTGCACTAATTGAAAGGATCTCAGGGTATAAGCTATAATGTAGGATATAAAATGTACCCTAGATTTAAGAGGTGACTGTGGAAGTGGGGATACACCATCTATTAGTGTTATCAAGATATCAATGTTAATACTTTTGATAAAATAAAATATTTTGCCTTTCCAATATATTGTTTACCCTCTTTTACTAGTAATGTACCAAATCCTTATGTTAGAGGCATTATAACTTCACAATTATTCAGATAATGTACAGTTTGTAATAAATTATTTTATCAGTAATATTGAAATATTGATACAAAAATTAATAGTCAATGGATTTATGAAAGAAACTTTAAATAAAATTAAGCTATTCTGTGACAAATATGAAAAATGTATTAAATAAATATAAATAAATAAAAATTAGAGACATTTTAATTAAAATTTCTAATAACAATTTTAGTTGTGAATAAGGTCATTTAACAACTTGGCACTACTTTATGCAAATACACACCTTACTGCATATAAAGGGTTGTTTAGAGCATAACGATGGTTGGGAGTTATACTAGTTACTTTATATAACTAAATGTAACTCTTCATACTAGTATAATTTGTTTACTGGGCAACCAATTAGTGCCTTTCTATAATAATGGAAACCCGAATGCTAACTTCATAAGGCACGTTTATTTAATTTGTTTACCCCCAAATGGTAGAAACTTATTTTTATTTTTCAATTTAATTTACTTATTTACTTTGGAGAGCAGTCGTCTTCCCACAACTGTCTGCAGAGAGTGAAAGATGATACAGATGTGGGATTTTGTTGTGGGCTTGGACACCCACATATCACTTTTCTAATTTCTATTTCTGTATCTGGTATTTTTATTTCTGTTGTCATTCCTTTACTTCATTTTATTTTTTTATTCAAGACTGGCAAATGGAGGTTAAGACTGATAGATGGTGTATCTCCACTGCAATGTGGGTCCTACTTCCACAGTCACCTCCAAAACCTAGGGTACCTTTTTATCCTACATAATAGCTTGTACCTTGGAATCCTTTCAATTAGTGCAGCAATTTTATTTATTTGTTGTGGCTTGTTTTTGGTTATAACAAATTGATATAATTAATCAGAGGTTTGGATATGCTATTTTTAATGCAGTCCTTCCTTTTGATTTGCTTTAATTTACTTAACTCTATCAGTATTCTCTCTCAATACATATAATAATAATATCCTTTCTATACAAGAAAGGAATTACTTGGACCACAGATGGAAGAGTTCTGTGAAAGAATGCACAAGGTTGATTTTTTTTTTCTGTTTGCTTGTCTTGAAAAGTCACCTACTTACATACTTAGATGAAAATTTGTTGAAATAATGAAATTTTGATTCACTTCATAAATATGTGTACAGGAATGTTGGTGGATTCAGTTTTGTTTAGTCAATAATGTCATTATTAATATTAAGACATTTAAAAGATGGTTTTAACTAGATTTTATGGCTGCCATTTTGTGTGTGTGTGTGTTTTCTTATAGCAAAGCCACAATAGGCTATCTGCTGTAGACTTACCGATGTACTAGCGGGGGGGCTGCCATTTTGTTTTATCACAATCCCTACTATTAAGTACTACCAAACTTAATGATTTATAAAACTAATTTTTTTATCTAAATTCTTCCTTATTTGTTCATTGTGACTTGACATGTAAAAAAAAAAATCTGCTTTTAATTTGCTTTTTAAACAATTTGTCTATTATTAGTTTTTCAATATTCTAGCAGCATCTGCCAGTTCCAACATAAGCTAGTTTGATAAATAACTCTATTTTGTAGCTATCAATACCCAGTTTACCACTAAAATGTTATACTAGTGAGTTAGGAATGGCATAAAATTCACACTTCTTGCATGCTCACATACATAATAAATGAGGTTTAGAAACATTTAATGATTCATTTATAACACAAAACTGATTCTTTGAAGCAGAGCAACAAAAAAAACCTTGTGTGAAGAAATTCAGATGATGTTAAAATATTATATTACAAATTAACCATTTCACTAACAGGGAACCAGGGAAAAATATTACAAACATCCCAAAGTTAAACCTTTCACTAACAGAGAACCAGGGAAAAATATTACAAACAGCCCACAAGTTAAACCTTTCACTACTAGGGAACCAAGGAAAATATCATTAACATTAGCTTACAAATTACCCTCCCCCTCACAATAATGGAACCAGAGAAAACTGGAAAATTTGACCAATTATCAACGTTTTAATGTGATTTATTTATTGTATGTTTTATTGAAGAATGGCCTTACAAAACAGATATCATTTGATTCAGTGTTAAAATAAACTATCAAAGTACACCCTTATGATCTATAAAAATATGAATAGTGAGAATTCCTATATGCTCGTACAGGAACAGAAAGGTTAAGACTCATGTACAATATTAATGTTTTATATTTTTAGGTTTAATTATTATCTTTTAACTTAAAGTGGATTATTTAGTATTCACATAGCAGATACATATTTAATAGTTAATGTATTAGCATTAAATGTCATGATGATTGTTGTAAAGCCACCACTTATGGTAATTGTGGTTTCCTCACATTACGTCAAATTTAACTTTGTTAAACACTAACACACAGTTGCTGTTTAATATACAAACATTTCATTTCTGTGTTTGATTATTGTTACTTCAGATAACACTAAATAAACATCGAAATTATGTTTATTGGTTTCTCAAATGAATTTACTAAAACATTATTTAGTGAAATATTTAAGTAAAAACTTCAAAGAAACTATTTCTTCCACCATATTTCCATAATGTGTTTGGTAGATGGTTAACAGCTAGCTTACTAACTTGAACAATCACAACAGTTACAATAATAACAAGGTTACACCACTCACTGCAGCTGCAGCTTCCTTACGCCTTTCTACTAGTTTTGTTGCATTAACTTCTCTGGCTCTTTGTGTTTCTCTGTAAAACACTAAAACCATTACCTTCATATCCATACTACCATTTAATTAACCTATATAAATAACAATAAGACAATATTGATATCCAACAACATGTCAAAGTTATCAATAAAACAATCTTAACAGAAGTAACACAACAGGTGGGAAGTCTACTGTTTTTGGAATCATATTTCTTATGACCTTCTTCATACTATATTTTACTTGAAGTAACACAATAAAATTGATTATTAACTCACCAAGAGATATAGTTTTAAGTAATATATTTCACATTATAGTAATAAATGAAAATATTTAATTACGTCATAATAAAGATAAATTTAAAAACATTAAGATTATAATATTCCTTAATACTGATGAACTTCAATGTTTTCGTCTCTAAAATAGAAACAAATAACATTTATAAGCATGATAAAATATCTTTTGATAAAAGTTAACTACCTCTTGACATCATTAGTAATATTAAAATCAATGAAAAGTTGAACCTTCCTACAATCCTGGGGTCCAACAACATTCACTTAAACAAATAATCCACTATTCCACAATCCTGGGGTCCTGCAACATTCACATAAACAAATAATCCACTATTCCACAATCCTGGGGTCCAACAACATTCACATGAACAAACAGTCCACCTTTCCACAATGTTGTGGTCCAGCAACATTCATATATACAAACAATCTACCATTCCACAATCCTGGGGTCCAACAGCAATTACATCAACAAAAAGACTATCTTTCCATAATTCTGTGGTCCAGCAACATTCATATAACATAACATAATGTGGTACTTTGTCAAATGCTTTCTGAAAATCCAGATTCATCAAATGTACACCCTTACCCACATATGTACATGCAGTAACATTTCCAAAGCTTTGTAAGGCTAAATTTTCCCTTAGTGAAATCATGTTGACTATCCAATCAAATGTTAAACTTTATTAATCTTTTAAGCATGGGCTCAGTCCCTGGGACAGACCTTGTAATCTTTTTGTGTTTCTTATAATTTTCATGCCATTACATTTAAATTAGTATGCATACATTAACAAAATTTAGCAGATTATTAGTAAACATTACAAGACTTACACAGGCAAAAGACACATTTTTATAATTAAGTCTTAAGGTCTGTTGAGCAATGTTTTTCATGCCTTTTTTATTTTTCAATTTTGCCTATTCAATATGTTTGTTTGATTAGTTGTTTTGAATTTCACACAAAGCTACACGAGAATTGTCTGCACTACCTGTCCCTAATTTAGCAGTGCAAGACTAGAGGGAAGACAGCTAGTCATCACCACTCATTCAGCTCTTAGGCTACTCTTTTACCAACTGAGAGTGCAATTGGCCATCACACTGCACAGCTGAAAGGGCCAGACTGTTTCGTGTGATAGGTATTTGAACCCACGACCCTCAGATTATGAGTTGAGCACCTTAACTACCTGGCCATGTCAGGCCCTTATCCTATGTGAATTTTTTTTTTTTAAGATTAGAAATACTTTTTTGCATCAGAAAAATTTAAAATTTCACATGCAAAATTCTTATAATGTCTAGATTATTTTATCAAATGTTTTTAAAAAAACATTATGTCATTTTCACCATTGAATCTGTATGGCTTCAGCCAATTTGACCAATCTCATACCCACCACATAAAATCAAGAAATACATATAAATTATGTTGAACAACAAAGACTTTCAACAAAATCCTACACTAACAAAGTGATTGGACTATTTTAAATAGAACTTTCCTTAGAAAAACTAAAAAAACATGTACAAAATGTCGAGTTTTGCTAATGTCACTGCCTCTAGCAGTGTAGTTGAATATCACTGTCCTTGGTCTTTGTCTAACTTTCCAATTGTTCAGATGCTATTTTATTGTGTTTTTTATTTATGGAAAAGTGTTTTATGTTCAATGCCAAATTTAAAATAAAATTTACTCTGTACACCGAAGAGGTTGAGAATAAAAAGTATACAGTGAGTGAGACAAATGTACATCATTGGCATAGTATGAAAAACAAGTTGTTTTCTTGCAAGAAAAGTCATTAAGAGAAGGAAGTCATATTGAAATTGATGCTAGCATTTTAACATATTTCAGAGAGTTGCAAAATAAAGGGCTGCCTGTAATGTTAAAAGAGAAAGAATGTTCAGGAAATAGTGATATTTCTTTCAATGCTAGTTGTGACTGGTGTGAGAAATTTATGAAAAGAGGTTTATTATTATGGTGAAGGACAACAATTAGTCAAAAATTGGCATCAGATTTTGAAACAAAACTTATTGAATATCAATGTTACTTTATTGGTCTATGCCAAAGGAATCAATACTCTCCTAAACCAAATTAGTAATGCAAATGAAACAGTAGTTTTTTCACAACATGCTGCACAACTACACTGTAAATGCTAAAGGAGAAAAACAGATGATAATCCAAGCCATTGGTTATGAAAAGTTAGAGTTAGTGGCATGTTATGTGTAACTGCAGATGGAAATAAATTACCACCAGATGTCATATTAAACAGAAACACATTGCCAAAGAAAAATTTCTGCAAAGATGTAACAATTTGTTAACAAAATAGTGCATGGATGACATCAGAGTTAATGGAAGAGTGGTTGGTATGTGTATGAGAATATCAGCCTGGTGCATTATTAAAGCAACAGAGTATGCTTGCAATGGATGCATTTTTGTGGACATCTCTCTGATACAATCAAGAGTATGTTAAGGAACAAAACAGTGATCTGGTGATAATTCCTAGCAGAATGACAAGTCAGTTCCAACCTCTTGATGTGTCCATTAACAAGTCATTCAAAGATTGTGTCCGTAAGCATTATGATGATTGGCTGAATGACAACAATCATGCTTTGATACCAAGTGGTAAAATAAAAAGGGCATCAGCATCAACAATATTGGAGCAGATTTCAAAAGCTTGGAAAGAAATGTCTGACAGTATTATTAGAAAATTGGTCTTAAAATGTTGTATATCCAATGTAGAAGATGGAACACAAGATGACATTCTTTGGGACAATAGTGAATCTAGTGATGAAGATACTTCAACTTCAGAATATAACAGTGAGTCAGCAGAAATATTAGAATAACATTGTGATTAAATAAAGAAACATTATTGTAATGAACATTCTAAATTTCATGTATATTTTATTATATTTCATTTTAAATACATTATTAACATTTCTGATTCATTAATAAACTCTTAAAACATATTTACTCCTTTCTAATTATCAAACACAATGACCTGTCTAGAAACAATTAAATCACTTGACAAAGTATCTTTTAACAGACTTTCCAAAACTTTACCCACCATTAATGTAACACTAATAGGCCTATAATTACTGGGACAACTTCTATTACCTCTCTTGAAAATAGAAGTGACATTAGCTAATTTCTAACATGTTGATACTTGTCAACTCTTCAAAGACTTGCAAACAATTGTGGCAAGTGGCTCATTTATCAAATCCTTGACATCCTTTAAAACCCTCAGTGAAATATTATCTGACACAGAAGCCATATATATCATTCTTTAAACTTCCAATTTTAACAAGTTCAGAATGTATTCAATTGTCTTGTTCAACTTTGTTTTTATCTATCGGTTGTTCAAGATGAGGAATACTGTTTAAGTCTTCATTAGTAAAAACAGAATATAATAACCCAGCCATACCATAAACATAAGATACAAGCCTTCCTTCATCATCCCTCAAGGTTCCTACTCCCATTTTAACATTTTGTTAACCCCTAATGTACTTAAACCCTTACTGTTAAAATTTATGTTTTCAGCCAAATTGTTTCACACATCCTTTTGGATGTCCTAATTTCCTGTTTGTCCAACTTTCATGATCTATTATAATACAAGTTAATTTAAAATTCATAAATTTGTGATACTTTTCTTCATTTTTTATCTCTTACACCCTTTGTAAGCTAATCTAGTATTTTTAGTTGCAGCAACAAACAATCTTATGATTCAGCAATATGTACATGAACAAATTATCATCTATTCCACAATCCTGTGATCCTACAACAGTCACATCAACAAACACTGTATATTTACACAATCCTTTGGTCCAAAAATAGTCATTTGAATAAACAGTCCATATTTCCACAATCCCATGGTCCAACAACACATCAACAAACAACCATCTTTACACAGTCCTCCCATCCAATAACAGTCACATCAACAAAAAACTCACCTTTCTTTCTGTCTCTGCTGGTATGGGGTTATAATTAACACCTTCAGAGCATACCAACCCAAGATGGGTGCCACCGTACCATAGAAAACAGCACTGGGTAATATTTCTTCTGACAAGAAAATTGGGAAAATGTAGTTTTGATTTGCTCTATGAACCCTGGGAGGAAAAAGTTGAACAAGAAATCAAGTACTAAAGCATAAATAACAGCTTAGGGTACTGATAAAACAAGAATAAATTACTCTTGTTTAACAGTAGATTCAAAAGGAAATTGTAATTTTTATTCTGTACATACACTGCTCTTCTGTAAGTCATGTGAGACTGAGAATATAATCCATTTGAAGGAAGGGCCAGTTTCAAGAATTTCAGTTTAAGAAAACTTATATGCACACATATAAAAACAGTTAGATGAAGCAAAACATTACAAACAGAGAAGGCAATAGTCTGGTTTTAGATTTCATTAATAATTAACATTGTTCACTCTTTCAAACAAAATCTTAATTGTAAAACTATCAAATATCATATATACAGATTAAATCAAGCAGGTATTGCAATGAACTTGATTGACCTTGGCCGAGTTCAAGTATTTTTTTGGAAAATATAGCTAGTGTTAGGTGGTGACTGGTAAAGTGAGGTACAACTTGCTTAAATTAATAAAAGTTTGCTAAGACTTTGAAGACTAGTCTATCTAATGATGTGAAAAGTAGTTAAAGGCTTGAAATCTGACAGTAGATTATGTCCTTATTCACCATCCTAATACAATCTTTATTGTAAAAGAAATAAGTTCATAAAACAAAGGAAAATCTCAATGACTGGAATCGACTTCTTGACAAATCTTTTGAGGTTATAGCTTGCGTGAGTCTGATTTTTTGTACATAAAAAACCCAAGAAGTCAGCAATTAAATAACCACATCAATATGTCCATTCATAAAAATTAATATCAGAACAGAACTTTTCATACACATTAGGGTGAACTCTTCTTTTTTTTACGCACACATATTAGAGTGACTTTTTTCGAACATATTGGAGTGACTTTTTCGAACATATTGGAGTGACTTCTCTTTTTTCATAAATATTGAAATGATTTCTCTTTTTCATAGTTATTAGAGTGATTTCTTTTTTATACACATTAGAGTGACTTCTCTTTTTTATACATATTAGAGTGGCTTCTCTTTCTTGTAACATATCAATAGCATTTGAACTCTTTAACAGGGTCTCCTTATAAAATAAAAATATTCTTATATAAATTGCCATTCATACATGTTAAAACCTGGGTTACTTTCTTCAGTTTCATGGTTATCCCTGACAGTACTCATATCATGACAACTGTCCTGATAATGCTATACAAAACTGTACATTCACTGAAACTTGGGTTATTCATCTCTTGATAATGCTATGTAACACTATACATTTACTAAAACCTGAATTACTGACTTCAGTTTTAGTATTATTCCTGACCTGATAATGCCATGTTACACTATACATTTACTATAACCTGGATTACTTACTTCAGTTTCAGGGTTATCCTTGGTGGTGCTATGTGACACTATATTTGATTACTTCAGTTTTATGGTTATCCCTGTTGGTATTCCTATCATCACAGATGTAACACTATACTTACTTCAGTTTTAGGGTTATCCCTGATGGTATTCCTATCATCACAGATGCCCCAATAATGCTGTGTTGTGATACTTTTTTCTCACATCCATATTCCACTATCGCACCAAAAGTTCCAAGTCTGAGACAACAAACAAGAGTACATTTATTACCAACTAGAGTTCAACCATTTCATTTTATCAAATTCTATTATACTGGCCTTGAAATTTCCATAGATTACATAAATCTTATTTCAGTTCCTTCTCAGAACAACACCTTTCTCTACACTCTAAGCAAGTTTCACCTTAACTAAGATATATTATTTATTCATTTCAACTTCCATTATAAAAATGTTTAAATCTATAAAACATTTAGTCTATAACACGTGAACTGACAATGTTTTATCATTCAAAATAACATCAGTCAATGGCTTCATCTTTCTTTTCTCCATTTCATAATATACTTTTGGATTTCTCCATATCACAAGAATTAAATCTCTCAGAAACATATACAGCTTTTATCCTTAAAAATTAAAATTACAGATTACAGTACTATTTCTTATAACACATTTCTAGCATGAAGCTTTAGTTGTATGAATACAAATGTCAGAAGTAGCAAAAACCTGTTAAACATTTCATGAATTTAAAAAAGTACTCACTTGACTGAACCTTTTACTTTTCCTGCATCTAGGATCTTGTGTGTGTAACTGACCATCACAAAAGTATTAGGAATACCAAACTAGGGTAAAAAAAAAAACTGGTTTACTCTCTTGCTTAAATTACAATAACTTTGAAATTAACAAAGAAACATGGTAAATGTTAGCTATAATTACATGCAACAGAAACTATTAAAATATCCAGTATTTGTATACACTCAGCATTTCTCAGGTAACAAATTTACTACAATCTAATTTATTATATTAACAATGTCCAGAAATACACCAGTATGTACTGTATGGAGAAAGTGTTCAGAGAAACACTGCCCAACCTATACAGATCTTTAATTTTGTCTATCTATAGCTTACTAACACACTCATTACACTCACCTGTATCGAACCAACAAAATGTCCCGCGTTCGAGTCCCACACAATCATAGTATTCATACACGACTGATGTCCAGCTTTCCATGTCAAGTAACCTACAGTATGTTTATCTAGCTGCTTTGCCACAACTGTCAATAAAGTTAAAGTATGAAGACATGTCTGTATGTACATGGGTGACTATTTTGTATAAGCATTTTAAAGAAATTTCTTGATCTCCTAAACAAAAACCACCAAAAACATCAAAAATTGTTATTTTAATGAGAATATAACGCACATGAAATTTTAAGAAGTTCTATTATAAAGTAGAACCTTTCTTAGTAATAAGAAGGTAAACTGTTCTGAAAATACAAACCAGTCACTTGACATGATGAGAAAACATGAAATCAATGCAACTGTCAAGTAGTGGCTGTTTTCTGAAACATGTGACATTCTAGTTACACCTACTCAGAGAAATTATTAAATATAGAATAGGAGACAAGTGTGACATACGTGCTTGAATTCCAGGTTTGAGTCCAAATGGAGTAGCATGGAAAATGCCTTGAATTGTTCCAAAACTGTAAGAAAGTATAATTACAAATATATTATTTAACACTCAGTTAAAGTCAATGAGAACAAATTTAATCTCTGAAAACCCATTTAACATAATCAGAATTGGGATGTTCCATAGAAATAACAATAACAAAGATTCTAACACTGGAAAACTATATTATATGAATCAACAGTATAAGTATGGTTACAACATTTCAACAGATTTAACTGGCATCATTAGATACATTAGTTATAATCATGTAAAAACTAGTGGATGGATGCAGTAATGTCTGACTGGTTGAATTTAACAATAGTTAGCCAGTTGTTCTTGGATGAAAATGACAAGCAAATAATTTGATAAACTAAAAGTTAAAAAAAGACAAAATCATACATTATATTCTATTGATCAGGAACTAATGTTATAATGTATGATACTAATTAAAACAGGAATGCACACACTTGAATCTTTGGTTGGCTGCATGAATATAGTTGGTTTAAACTCAGTTAAGATCCAACTTTAGTTTACTGATTCTTATTAAGAAAATCTACAACAAAACTTTGAAATACCTTACAGAATAACACAGGCATGAAAACCATAATTGTAATATAGAATTGATTCACCTTTTATATATTAAGATTGTCAGATTATGTGTTAAATCACTTTAGAATAAAAAGAAAATGTGTCATAAAAACAGAACCTCAGGAAACATCATTTAACATAACTTTACATCACTGAAAATACCAAATTTATTTCATTGTAGAATGTTCTGTTTTCAGTACTTTTCTATTGGATTCTAACAGATCAAGTTAGATAAAATATAAATCTACATAGAAAGCGTAAGTGTTACATAAAACTTGCCATCCTTTAACAATATAATTATCACATACTATTAGGTTGAGGAATAATTCGTGAGCGTTTTTAAATAATTTCATTCAAGCATTACATGCAAGACTATACAATACTTCAATGCATGAACACATTACATCCAAAACATTTATTATGATACTTTATTTCATGTAATACCTAGGTATATAGTATGCATTGTTTTAAACGAAATTGCAAGAAATTAAATGAGAAAAGCAGATGGTGTCGAAAATGCTCGATTTTGTCCACTTGACATTCCATTTAATGAGCTGAAAATGAAAGCAAAAATTAAAGACATATGAAAATCAAACACAGCATCTATTAGAGCAAAAAATTATCCACCAAATGACGAAATATTTTGCGAAAGCGTTTCATTTATGAATATATTTTTTTAACTTGAAAAAACGCTCGCAAATTATTCCTCAACCCAATATAAAGAAAATTCTTTAACGAAGTTCAGAATTAATAGGTTTAAAAAATATACAATAATGACAAATATCAGAAAATTAAACAAAAAAGTTACATCAACATATATTTAATCAAAAGGAAGGAAACAACACAAAACATTAATTACAGTAACTAATAATGAATTCAGACAAAACTAGTTGACAATGATAAGTAAAATATATCTTCAAATATCTCATAATAGCTTTATATAATGACAGAATAGATATGGTGCATAACAAAATACGACTTCTACTTTAACCATCAACATAAAATCTTAAAATATAAGTCAACAAAACCTACCAGGTTTTGGTGAGAGTTCTAAACACTTTGCCACTGAACAGTAAACCATTTCCTGCACAAATTTCACACTGAAAGATGGATAACATAATTACATCAGCTGACAAAGCATAAATACTCATCAAGTTCCACTGTCATACAAATCATAAAATATAGTTTATTTCATATTTGGACAAGTTTTTATAATAATACCAGCTAAGGTAATAACAGATGTCAATTAGTAACTGAGTCTGTGGTGAGACCTAAAGCACTACATTACTGTTTGTCATATTCATTTAGTTAACCAACCATGTTTAGTTCATCTAATCTAGCGTCCATGCATTTCACTCAGATTCTCGTAAACCATAACTAATTATTTGTTTTCTATTTATCTGTTAGCAAGGTTCAGTCTTTTTCTAAGTACTTAGACAAACCAGATCTACAAAACATACAACTGAAAATGTCTGGTAGTTCAAAGAAAAATACATAAACGTTAGGTGAAGCATTACATAACTGACAAGTGTTAACATGTAACTACTAGAGGCATGAAGTTATATTAACTGACAAGTGTTACCATGTAATTACTAGAAGCATAAAGTTATGTTAACTGATAAGAAGTGTTACCATGTAATTACTAGAAGCATAAAGTTATGTTAGCTGATAAGAAGTGTTACCATGTAATTACTAAAAGCATAAAGTTATGTTAGCTGATAAGAAGTGTTAACATGTTACTACTAAAGGCATGAAGTTACATCAACTGACAAGTGTTAACATGTAACTACTAGTCGTGAAGTTACATCAGCTGACGTGCTAACATGTAACGACTGGTCATGAAGTTACATTAACTGACAATAATTACAACCAATAAGACCACCATCCAGCATGTATGTGTAAAACATGTTTATTTTCATTTAAATGAAGAAAGGATCTATTGTAATACTATAATTTATATAATCATTATTTTAAAGTGTGTCCAAGTTATCTAATATATATAGAAATACCTAATACATTATGTGGTACTAATGAATTTCTACATAACAAAACACTGAAGCCATCTTGTGTATAATTAACCCTGTCTGGACCAACTGCACATATGAAATGGATCTCTCTAAAAAAAACAATTATCCTGAAAGAAACACTTTAATGTTTTCTTGAAAACACCATCAGAAAACAAAATTGTTCACAACATAAAAACAGACAGTAAAATGAAATTAAACTATATAAGCATTTTAAAGCCTAAAATCTAGGCTTCCATTAGCCATTAGCCACATTGCCATTGGCAAAAAGAAACAGCCTGTGGCTAAAAAATCTAGTGTTGGTTTCCCCACAGTGGCAAAAGATAATGTTTTGGTCTCGGATGGTTTTTCTTTATTTATCAGGCACAGATGGCCACATTACTTGTATAAGCAAAGGAAGCCATCCCAACTGTGAAGTTTCATTCCCTCCTTTCACTACAAGTATTCAGTGTAAGAATATTCTTCATTATAGTATTAATAAGATACTTTGTTTTCTACAGTATTTTCTTGAAACAAAAGGCAATTTGACAATTTTCTAAAAGTAAAACATTTTGAAAATATCTATCAAAAATTAAGTAGCTAGCCAACTCTTCCAAATATCTTTGTTTATTACTTTAATTGGTAGTCTTATTTCAAAACACAAGTTCTTATATATTTTTTAACAGGGAGTGACCTATCTAAAGAAACTACAGACTCAGTCACAAAGTGGAACAGAGAGCTTCATATACACCCACAGCTAGTCTCTGGATGATATGTACAGTGCCCTAAATCATGTAGTTCAGGATGAAATGCAGGCAGACTTTTGGGCATCGCCTTACCCATTTTTTGCTCTTGAAGCAGATGAAGCAACTGATGCAGGAAACACCTCTATACTGATAATTTATATCAGGTATCTTTCATCATTAGGTGAGGTTACAAGTCGATTCCTTGCTGTGCATGAGCTGACCAACACTGGGGCTAATTCTATCTACAACACAATGCACTCAGTCACGGCAGATCGAGGATTGTTTGATGTTGACTTGGTTGGACTTGCAACTGATGGTGCAAATGTCATGGTGGGAATAAAAACAGGTGTTGCTACAAAATTTAAGGAGGAATGCCTCTGGATAATAACAAGTTATCGATTGGCACACAGATTACAATTGGCAGCTGAAAAGACAACAAACCAGGTGCCATACCTTGTGAAGTACATTTCAGTTTTGAACCAGTTTGCAAAAAGCCTGAAATATTCTCCCAAGTTGTGTCGGATTCTGGAAGAGAGCAGAGCATTGCATGGAGAGAAAAGCAATAAAATTAAGCAAGTGTTCTTCACACGATGGCTCTCTTTTAATGATTCTATCCAAGCAATAGTCAATTGTATTGCATCTGTGATAAGCTGCCTGCAGGTTGTAGCAATGGAACATGGTACTCCAGGACGAGCCTTGCTACGTGGTCTAGTCCAGCAAATGTCATGTTACAGCTTTGTCATGATGACACATTTTTTGGCTGATGCTGTTGGCATTCTTGGACTTTTGTCAAGATCTCTACAGAGAGCTGATTTATCTTATAATCAGGCTAAAGCAATTATTGATGAGTCAATTCTGTCACTGGTACACATCCCTGGTCCTTACACACAGATTGCACTGAAGTAACTCCCACAAACTCCTGATGCCAGTGGTTACACTTCTTACTGAGGCCATGACATCAAAGATATTGATAAACAACATGAAAAGTACAGATCAGTTACTGAGTCACTTGTTGAAGAGGTGATCACAAGACTACAAGTAGCATTCCCAGACACTAACATCATGTCATTTTTTTTCAATATTTAGCCCATGTCACAGCAGAATCTGATGAGGATGATCTGAAGAAACTCATCCAGCACTTCTCTCCTTTCATCAATGAGGATGAGGCACTGACTGAATGGCTGCTACTAAGGAACATAATGGAACAGGATGCTCACAAAAACAGAAACATGAAGAGCTTCTACAAGCAATACATCCACCAGACCCATCATACTTTTCCAAATCTGTCTCAGCTTGCAGCAACTGGATTAATAATTCCAGTTACATCTGTTGACTGTGGGGAATTAGCAGGTACAACAGCATCAATCTGTCTGTGGCCAAGACAGAAATGTTACTGAGCTTATCCATGGAGTCCAAACCTTTAGATCATTTTAACTTTGACTCTGCATTCAGATTCTGGGTCACTGACAAAGACAGACATGGGTGCCATTCCCTGTTGTAGAAATGTGCTTTGGAACCTCATGTGTCAACTTCTACCACATCTTCTGTTGAGAATGATTTGGCTGAAGAGCTGCCATTGGATTTATCTACTTACTAGTCATGCTACTGTATTCTAGTTTTAACTCATTTTGTTTGTTTGTGTTATTTTGAGAAATGTATCTCTTTATTTTCCTCTTTATCATGTTTATTTTCTTTGTTTTTTTGTTTTTTTTGGCAGGGAAGATTGCTGGAAAATAAAAAATAGTACAAAACTTAATGTCTTGTAGATTTTCACATAATAACAACTATTTTTTACTGGATGGAATTGATGCATATTAAAAGTCACTCATCACACAGTTTTTGGTGACCTAAAATTGTGGCTAAACAACTGTCACTGTGGCTAAGAGAGTTATTTTTCTAGTGGAAGCCCAGAAAATATATAGTGTTTAATAAATTTTATACAGTTTGGTTAGGTATACATACATACATACACACACACACACCGTGTTTTACATCTTGTAAGATACTACATTGTGGGATATGCACCCTAATTTTGGAAAAACAATTCTAAGAAAAAATATTTTGACTCAACAACCAACACCCTGATGTAACCTTGACTTTCTCAACCTACTAAATAAATACAATCAAATACATCATATTCTTCACAGTATATAGACAATATTTGTTAAACTGAATGTTTTATGTTATTGAAAATACTTGTAATTGGTAAGTAATGAGATTACGATATCTACAAAAGACCGTTTGGAGTAGACCCTAGGCTAACTTCTTGCCCTAACCCATCACTTTTGTCTTGGAAGATGCATGGGGATTTTTAAAGATTTGTTTTGAATTTCTCACAAAGCTACATGTCTGCCAACTCTTGGGCTACTCTTTTACCAACAAACAGTGGGACTGACCATCACATTATAATGCCCCCACAGTTGAAAAGGAGAGCATGTTTGGTGCAATGGGGATACGAACCTGTGACCTTCAGGTTACGAGTCGAATGCTTTAACCCACCTGGCCATGCTGGGTATTTTTAAAGGAAAAGTGCATCTTACAAGGGGTAAAAAAAATATATATATTGTGAGAAGGGAAAAAAAACATCAATAACACCTTTGGGGTCAAGAAGAGTTAAAGTAGCAAATGGATAACAAACAATAATATCACAGGCATTTGCAAGTTAAATAAAATCCATGAATGAAAACACAAAAGAAATCACAATACCTCTGTCCATGTTTTAGCAGATACAACGTGCCGAACTGAGCAAGCCACTGTCCCATTTCCTGTTCCATTCTGAGTTGTAAGTGTTCCACTCAATGTTGCAGTATCACTCATGGTTAACGGGGCATCAATAGACTGGGATATAGTCATAGATTTGATCTCCAAAGATGGGTACCCCCTAGGTTTTTGTCAGAACATCAAATAAGACTGTCAGAATGTTCACTCTCTAGCTGTCAGTTAAAACACTATTTTTTAATTCTTGTTTTTCCTTTCATAAATGACAAACCACTTGAATTTCTTATCAATCAGTTGATTTTACAATCAAACATTTTTATTACTTTCCACACAATAATAATCTACTAAAATTTAAAACAATAAAATAGAATCTAGGCTGACATGATAACACACAGTCTAGGAGTTTTTATTAGTAAAAACTTATCTAAATACAGCTGGACAATTAACTTATTATTGACAGGTTCAACTGGACCCACCCAGCAATTGGTGACATTGGTGAAAACTCCAATGACAAATCACTAGTGAAAAATAACAACACATATCTGGTAACAATAATATTTGACAAGACTTATTGATACTTTGATTGTTAAAAATACAATTATGACCTGTGTAACACAACTAGCTACAGTTATGACCCATGTAACACAACAAACTATAATTATGACCCTTTGGACAAAACTTCCTGCATATTTTACTCATGTTACAGATGTAACAAAAACCACAAATGTTCTAACTTTTAATCTTGTGGCTTCAGCTAACTCTTTAAGCCCCTTTCTACACATCTTTATATTTTACTAAGATGAAAATTGAATTAGATCACTTTGGTGTAATGTAAAATTTTATATTTTCTAAGTTTTATTCATTTACTTTAAAAAGAAATGTCTATAACAATAATTAATCTGAAGATTTTGCTGTCATTTGATCCATTTGTGGTTAAATTTTTCAAGTTTAAGAGCTCTAAAAACAAGAAACAGTGAGAAGCTAATATTATAGACTGTCAGCACAGATGGTCAACAGTACATTTCTAGCTGTCTTTCATCAGCAGGTGGAAAACTTTGAAGAATTTCTCCCTTTACAAAATAACATTATAATATTTCTAAGTGTAAAGGTCAGTCAAAGCTGTATTGCCAAACAACAGTTTAAAGTTGAATGGCATATTTATAACCAATAGAATGAGCAGATTTCACACTATGTAATTATGGCCTGAAGACACCTCTACCTGTGTATGAATCTGTAGTGTGAAACAGAAAACATGCATAATTTATCACTCTCTTGAGGCATATAAAATGCCTGGCAAGTGCTTCCCATCTTAGATGTAGTAGTCTGCTAAATAGACTGCATTTAGGGATTACACATATATATTTAAATCAATATTGTATTATTTCTGTTTTAAAGTGCACATTTGAAATGTTTTATGATTTTTATACATTTAACTTCTTGCAGCTTAACTTATCTAAATGTTTGAGCAAGGTGGCATCATTCATGTGTGCAAGCTAGATATTTTGAATATTTGCATGAGACTCATCCTGTATAATTAGAGTTGTGGGAACATGTTGACAGTGTTGTCATCAAGAATAAAAGAAGAATTGGAAAAAATAATTAAAAATAAAATACAAATGAAAAGATAAAAAAGTAAAATTATGTGTGTGACAAAAAGAAGTTTAAAATCTATTCTATGAAAATTTAAAATGTATGAACATGATTCCATTTCTTAATTTTAAACATTTAATTGCATCGTACATTGATGATGAAATCTGGAGTTAATGATATACTTGACATAAACATTTACCTTAAAAACTTTTGATGTTCATTTAGAAGGTTCTAGAAATTGTACAAGTGAAATGTAAAAACTGTGAGATAAGAAATAGTATTTTTATACTCAAGATGAAAATCACATTGCATGTAAACTATTCAGCATCCAAGTCCAAATAAGGAATGTTTTATTATAAAAAAGTAGAACAAATGAAAACTAAATATTTTATTTTTCTAAAACTGCATAACTTTAGAACCATTCAAGTCAAATGTAAAAGGATTTCATCAACTAGTTTCATTTTTCTAAAGAACTCTTGTGAGTTACATGCTTACATTGTAAGTAGGTCTTTGTCATTTCCAACACATTCTAAACAGACAGGCAGGTGAAACACCTCTAACAGATTATAAACATTATATAACCTTATCAACATTATGCTTACAACAACAAACTCTAATTACTAAAGTGATCAGGTGTGGTAGGAAACTGTATGACATCATTTATCAGGTCCAAAAGCCACAATAAAGCTGCCAAGAGAAGTCATACCCAGTAATGATTTGTCTGCCACTGTTTAAAACAGAAAGTCATATAAAATAATACAAACAAGTACATTTAGTAAAATTCTAATAGATATTCTAATACTAACCTTGACTCCAAATCATCTTCATAAAGTTCAAATAGATCAGTAGCATCTATTCCAACACTAACTGTTCCCTGGTGAAACAAGACTTTTTGTCAGACTGAATTCCATATCAGTTTAGTTATGGTTGAACCAACCATGTTTTACATTGTTTGAAATAAGTATACTTTGTAAAAGACCATCATCTAACAATAAACATAAACTTTGCAGAATTTGATATAAAGTTCTTTATGTATTACTAATAAACTAAGACACCCTAGGCATTTCAATAATGTGATTATATTTTCACAATTATTCATAATTGTTAAATTGAATAGATAGTAAATTAATTGTTAATTATCTACTACAAAGGAAACAGTGAAACAAATTGGTTAAACCTTGATATCATTCAAAAATTCTTTTCTTTATGGCAGTTACACATTCTACCATAAATATATTTAAATTCACAGTTTCACTCTATGAGTAATATTATCATGAACCTATGTTCTGTTAAACATTTTGTTATTGTACGAATGACATATCAAACACCTATGAAACTTCATTTAACAATTTTACACATAAAAGTGCACTAAATTTAGATTTTATTTATAATATATAATTTTATGACGGCTACTTGCTTTTGGATTAGTTCTTTGCTGTAGCCGTCTTTCTTCTCTTTCCTGAGCTAATCGTTCATATTCTTCTCTTATTTCCTGAGGAGTTTTGGTCCTTTGGACAATCTATCAAAACATTAAATACAAGAGGGTTTCCTCTTGAAACATTTCTCTGGAATAAAGATTATGTAAAAAAAGAATTTTTTTTAATCAGGTAACTTACATAATCAAAGACTTGAAAACCAAATTAATTTAAACAGTAATAAAAGAATAAATATTTGTAATAAGTAAGAATAAAAAAATCAGTACAAACAATCCAAAAACAAACTTTTTTAATTAAAAACTTTAAATATACAAGTTTTTAAGCCACATGTATACAGTCATGCTGGTTACAAAAATGTTAACTATATACTATTTACCTACTATTACATTTGAAAACTTTAAAAAAAATAAAATTCCAGTTGTGTGCTGATAAGAACAGTACACATTAAACCACACAAGCCCCGTGAAAGTTTTGACAATACTCCTATTTTACATTTAATTAGATAATGAGTGATGAATACACTAGAAATATTCCCTGCATTCAAACTTTTATTTCCAGCTGTGTTGGCTTCTACATTGCAGCCATAACTTCCAACACAAGACAGTTATCTAGTTAACATGAATTGAAATAATTACTCACCTCCCACCCATCAGTTTCCAGGCCCTTTAAACCAAGTGTGTCATATATGGCTCTCTTGTGAGGGTCAATCAGAACTGAAAACAAGTATATAAATATCATATGCATAATAAGGAATCATTTGTCCCTCAACAATGCTCCAGAATACTCATCCTTGAAAAAGGTTAAAAATTTAAACTTGCCCTCTAAAATAAATGATTCCCTTTTTAAAATTTAAAGGGGCAACAGCAACTCCTTCCACAAGTCAAGCAACCTGTTGAGAAATAAAACTCTTTTCAACTGTTTCAAACTGTAAACTGGGATTCGGTCATTCTACTATCTTCATAATACTGTGCAGAGTAAATCAGAGGCCTCTATCTCATAGATTGCCCAGATAACCTTGTAAACTTTGTATCATCTTTCATGCTTCTTTTTAAAGAAAAAAATTTGAGAGATCTTTACCTATCTCTGTAAGATAACCCTCGTATCCCTAGAATCATCTCAGTAACTGTCCTATGGACCCTTCCAAATAAGTCATTATTCTTTCTTGGATAAGGAGACGAAAGCTGTAACAGTATTCCACATGTGGCTTAACTAGTAGTTTGTTTTGATAATTCTATCTTTTTATTAAATTTTGTAATCTCTAAAAGTAACAGTACTATTACTTTAGTGGCATAAGTTATCCACCATGATGCTTAAGCCATAACCTCTTTGTACAATATACTACATGGTTAAACTGCTAAAACCATGACCTCTTAACACCAAATAATTGTGAGCTCAAGTTGGCCTTCATACCTAGTTTCACAACATTCTTTCTACTGACTTCCTCCATGCAGTCATCCAAGCAGTGAAAGTAACTTTGGCAACACCCAATATTGATTTATAATAATTTTCATTAGCTTAACTTATATTAAAATTTAATAGTTTAAAAAAAAACAAAAAGGCATTTTATTTTTACCTGTCATTCATAAACAAATAAATTAAAAGGGAATATTTGTTAAATTTTATCTTTAAATGTGAATTAATGTGAATTATTTTGTAGAAATCAGAATTAATTTTATTTCATTACAGTTTTCAAATCTATATATGTAATAAAACATTAAGTCTTGTTAGATCATTTTATTTAAAATACAGAAACAATTTATGTTTCAAGCTTAAATCAAATATGGTTTATTACTGTTTTTATGTATATAAGTTGCATATCAATCTGTTGTAGAGAGAAAGATTCATTGATGATATTTTATAAATAACATTAAAATTTTACAGATTTACCCCACTTCATTTTACATTCAGAAAACAATTTCTGTTACTTATTTTACACAAAATTATCCCAAACTTCATACTTTCATGGGCCTTTTTGATCTTGTTGAATAGAATCTCTGCATCTCGCTTCCTTACTGGGTCAGGATGGTGTTTATCTGGATGGTAAAGTTTACTCATATGTCTGTATGCATTTGTGATGTCTTCCTGAGAGGCCTGACAAAAATGTTCAAAACATTGAAATAAAAGATAATGGCTTAGGCCTAAATGGAATTAAAAACAATTACTTCATTTTGAAATTACCCTCACTTGAAATATGTTTAAACATTCTACACTTTTATACCAATAATATATAGACAATTGTGTGAAGTAACTTCATTCCTTATATAAAATTCTGATTATCACCATTAGAAGGTGAAAAAGGGTTAGTGGTATGTTTTCAATCTGGTTAAATTCTCAGACAAAATGTACAGTTGAGAGATAAATATAACTATGGGAAAAGGTACTGTAACACTTCTACAACAACTATTATAAACTTGATGAAAAATTTAATTTTTTTCACTTAAACAATAAACTTTATATAAATCTACTTACAAAACATAAAAAAATTTCAAAATATAAAGTTATTTATCATACTACAGATTTTAAATTGTTCTCTAAATATAGTTATTTGAATTTAAATATTTCAACATTAATAATTCCTTCTACACATTTTTCATATCATAAGTGGTATCTTGGGAAAAATGTTAACTTTATTTTTGCTACACACATGGATACATTTTTCACAATATTAACCAAAAACTATAATGTAATATTTTAAAAATGAAATCCAAAATACCACTATTCTGATTTAGAAATATATCATTTTTTGTTTATAAAATTAAAAAAGGAACAAACTGCTATGTATCCTAACTTTTGTTTTCTTAACTGTAAAGTTACAAAATGAATGACAAACACATGAATGAAACATAAGGTGGTTTATACATTATTTCTGATATAAATTCAAGTCTTATTTTCTGTACATTTATAGTTTTTTCTTTATTTTAGAATTTAACTCAATGCAAAAGTTGATCACTTTTCAGTAGAGATGATTTCCTACTCAGTAATGTCTCTTTCTTCTATTATCATTATTATATAACTGATTATGTAAGAGCATTCTCAACAAAAACTAAATTCGTTTTCACAAAGCAATTAAGATAGAATACTTACATAAAAAATGAGGGCTTCAAACGTATACTATCTACTTAGCAAATGTTGATTTTCCTCTTATACTTAATAAACCTTGAGTTCTTGGCATTCAATGTTTGTCTAGTAATAGTATTTGAAATATTTATATTTTATTTGTTGTCAGATAATTATTATGAAGGTCCAACCACTCAACCAGTAATAATTCTCATACATATAACTTCATAATTATTAGCGTTAAGGTGTTTGTGTCAAACAATTTAAACTACAAAATGAAATATCTATAACTGTAAATAAAATTTAAAAACAACTTCACTTGTACAGAAAAATATTATACAAACACTTTGATTTTCTTGATAGCGACTAAAACGCCGCCTATACCGGATTGAAGTTAGTACAAGCTTTAAAAATATTCGTAGTACAATGCAAATAATGGCCATCGAAATCACTGTGTTAGTTTACACGTAGAAATGACGATTTCAAATTCAATACCTCAGAGTTGCTAAATCAAAAATACAAACAGTGCCTAATTTCAACAAATACAATCTACAAGTAATAAGATTAAAAACAAACCTCTTTCGACACATTGAGAAAAGCATAATAATCTTCTAAAACTTCGTCATTCAATTCCTCACAATCACTCGTGGAGTCCGCCATGATACATTGTTACAGAGACATCTAACGTAATTTTGCTTAATATTACAAATTTATAAATAAATAAAATAATTTGTTTGTGTACGCAAGCGTACAGATTAGATTGTGTTTAAAATACTCATATGATAGCAAAAGGTTTATTGTGGTTATTTGGGTTATTTATTTATTTTAAGAAACTCAAATAACAGCTATTATCCATTTTACACTTAAAAATTATTCCTTTCTATTATCAGTAATAACTGAAACGTTTAATACACTAATATGTTTAACTTTAGAAATGTTTAAACCGACTATTTACCTTATGTAAGATATATGCAACCTAACAACAAATGCAAAATAAGTCAGTAGCTTTAAGTAATGGTCTTTAGTCGTATTTTTTCTGCCTGTATAGAGAATGAGTTCGTTATAGTAAAACGATTTTGGAACTTTACCGCGTCTTTGCGCATCATACTGCCATTCTCTTTCCAACGATCGTGCATATTGACCATGCTATCAACGCAGTTTCCATTTAAAAAGGAGTTGTCGTAAAGTAGTTATGCTCAAAATAATCCCCTCACACCTTTTCATAATATATCTACTAAAAAGAGAACAATTTCTCACTGCTCATTTCAACAGTCTGATCCTAAAGAAATCCACAAGAATTATATCTAGTAAATCGACTTGTAGGTTTTCCTATGGAATAGAATGACTATCTATTAAAAGAGTAAAATAATATGACCAGAACAGCAATGTTTTCTGTGTACAGAAACTTTAGGTACTGAATGCCACTTTTGGTATTGTTCTTAATTTCAGTTTAGTTTTAGTTTGGCTTATTTTATATTCAAATCATTATTAATTTATAGAAAATATGTAGTTAACAAAATTCTGTTTGGGCTTTAAGTCTTTAATTTGGTTTTCACATGGTTTACTGGTTTGAATATTCAAAAACAGTTTGACATAAAATACCTAACACAGCATTAACGTTGTTAATGTTTCCTAATCTTATTTACCTTGTAATAATATTACATAAATAATGTAACAGCACAAACACTAAAGTCTTATGAGAAGTATAATTTAATCATTCTCCACCAGCTTACAAAGCGTATTCGCTATATTTTTTGTCATTCTACTTTTCTTACGCTCATTAAACGTCAGTCAGTATTCTAATATAATTTCGCTTTATACACTTTGCACATCGTTCAACTTATTCGGACACTCGACTCATAATCCGAGGGTCGCAGGGTATGAATCTCCATCACACCAAACATGCTCGCCTATTCAGCCGTAGTGGCATTATAATGTTTCGGTGAATCCCACTATTCACTGGTAAAAGAATAGCTCAAGAGTTGGTAGTGATGACTAGCTGCCTTTCCTCTAGTCTTACACTGCTAAATTAGGGACGGCTAGTGCAGATAGCCCTCGTGTAGCTTTTCGTGAAATTCAAAACAAATAAACAAATTAACTTATTCGTTTATTTCCAAGACAGTTTCAATCTTCAAGTTATTTGCCCGTCACATGGCTTTGAAGCTCACTCTAACAATAAGAATAATAAAAAGTACATATGTCAATCTAAAAAAAAAAACAGATCTTATATTTCTGCCCTCTCTCTCCAAATTATAAAGTACGTCGAACACGAACCAACAAATTATGCCATGTTAAACTTGTGTAAACAGTAAAACTAATCTTGATAGTTAACGGCATTAATATTATGAAACATAACGTAGGTTTGAGTTTAATAATGTTTACTTTTACTTCTTATCATCACATTCATCATATCATTTACTCTGATAAAGATCACACCTGATTTTCCATCACAAACATTGCATTTGAATCTGTAAAGAATTCTCTGCCTGAGTATGACCTTGGTATTTTATCACGCTATTATATGTTAAATTGAACAGAATCTATTTGCTTATCTGGCTATGTTGTATAATCTTTAAATTATCTTGTGAACACTACATATATAAATATATAGAAGGTACAATGTCCTCAGTGTTCTTCAATTTTATTTTATTACTGTATATTTACTATTTTTTGCTTATGACAAGGGTATATAACCCCAAATTTAGTAGCTTGAAAATACAGTTTTATTAGGTTATATCTTGTTTTTGGTTTCTGGGGTTTCGATTCCAAAACACGTTTCAATAAATTAATATATTGAAATAACAGTATACGAAGCTTTCAAAAGTATGACAAACAATCTATTTAATAGGATAAAAGAATCAAATTAGTTTAGAGTTTCGGGAAGAATGTGAAAGGAATAATTGGTTTGTTTGTTTGTTTGTTTTGAATTTCGCGCAAAGCTACACGAGGGCTATCTGCACTAGCCGTCCCTAATTTAGCAGTGTAAGACTAGAGGAAAGGCAGGTAGTCATCACCACCCACCGCCATCTCTTGGCCTACTCTTTTACCAACGAATAGTGGATTGACCATCACATTATAACGGTTCCACGGCTAAAAGAACAAGCATGTTTGGTGGGACGGGGATTCGAACCCGCGACCTTGGGATTAGGAGTCGAGTGCCTTAACCCACTTGGCCATGCCGAGCCTAGGAATAAGCTACCGCCTAAATTGTTACGGTTTAAAGTTTCTAACCAAGATTTAAGATATCTTGTATATCATCAGCCACATAAGAGCTTCCTAGATACAGAAACTAAATTAAAAAGAAATCTAGGCGAAGAATTATAAATTAACAGGTAGATGTTTGAGAAAGTAGTGTTTTATCTAGACTTGCACGAGCCATCGAACCGGATACGACTACGTTGGCAGAAATCACATTCAATCACTTATTTAAATCACGCAGAATTAAACG
Organism: Tachypleus tridentatus; assembly: GCF_004210375.1. NCBI lineage: Eukaryota > Metazoa > Arthropoda > Merostomata > Xiphosura > Limulidae > Tachypleus > Tachypleus tridentatus. The sequence continues at coordinate 151,698,210 of NC_134834.1, forward strand.
GGTATAAATTGAACTCTTCATTCTCAGCAGCTATATCGCTTCTTCTCTTAGTGACTAAGGATTAAAACATGGATTTCGATACCCGCGGTGAGCGCAGCAATGATAGTCCATTGTATAGCCTTACAGTTAACAACAGTTAAACAAATCTAGGTCAAATGATGGATTCTATATCTTGTTGTTATAAGTTGTCAGACATAAAACAGAGAGTGTTGTCTAACGGTTTAATATTTTATATAGCACCAGATATATTAGATTACTCTGTACTACGCTTTTCGAATTTCTTTACTTGGGACCTTAAAAGAATAGGTAATTAACAAGCAATAAGAAACAACTTTAAATATTTTAGGTATATTTTGTTATAGATATATTTATATTTAACTTCTAAGCCAAGTCTATAACGTAAATTATAAAAGGAAGACAAAAATGTTTTCAGACGCCTCAGGTGTAGGTGAAAAAAAACGAAGAAAACACGAAGTATTCAGCGATGCATCACAGGTAATAGTATGTGAACAAATAACTGAAAGTTATATCACATTGTGATTATTTCCAGTTGTTGGATACAGATTGTTATACCTGTAACCTGTATTAGAAATAAAACTAGTTCATTCGCAGATGAAATCAATGATTTTAACGTCGATAAACCGGTTTACTCACATATTGAAAGAAGTTGTGTAATCTGTTGATAATTTAATTTTAAATGTAACAACTATGTGAAAGTATGAACAAAGAAGTTTCCCTTAAACCGTTGAAACAGAAAAGTAACAATTCTTTATTCACTGGAGAATACAGAATCGTGTTGATTGAATTGTCAAGGTCTACAATCTGACATTAAGTTTGGCAATTTTTTCTTCTGTTTCATGAACAAAAAAAACTTATTTTACATCGTGCATATATTTGTAGTGTTTAGAAACAACCTATTCCAAACAATCAAATTCAGAGTTTAAGAATGCCGGGAGTCTCATACACCTCTCTTGGACTTATATGTTGAAAGAAGAAATTGTGGAACTGCATTCTCTGTTTTACTTTATTATAAATTTACCTATACTAACCTATTTAAATATAGATTTTAACGTTCTAGCCTTCAAAACAATGTCACCTGGCAAGTATTGTAAAAAAATGATTTTCAATATCACAAAAAACACTGCAAAAAAGGTTCCTCAACAAATGATATAAACTATTGGCAGCAAGATATGATGTGTGAAAACTTTACCGAACATGAGTTGCATTGTATATTATTAAAATAAATAAATAAACTGAAATGTATTCCTGAAATAATCTACACACAGTTGTTTAATACGCTTCAACTTTGTTTTTGTTAATTGTAAGTTAAAGAACAAATTACCGCTATTAAACCCCCACACGACGTGCATCACTTTATGCCCTTTATGGGTAGGAGGCTACATAGGACTTATTAATGTAAGTAAGTAGAATAACACTTTTGTTACGTTTCATTCCTTGACTAGTAGCTGAAGTGTTCAGACATGTGAACTCATCACTGCCATGTTGCCTTTATCGTACAAGTTTCCTTTTACGCCAACATTATCAGTACCCACAGTAATCCGTCAATAATTACCTTTTCCCCTCGCCAGATTATTGCCTTCATCGACCAAAACAAACCCAACGTCTCAGTTTATCCTAGAGAAACAAGAATCCTTCGTCGAGGAGGTATATTACTGCAGCCTTCAACATTCCAGGACCACGCTTACCCATGTAAACCGTGGAATGCAAATATCAACGTCCAGTGCTCTCCCACCAAAAGTTACAGTAGCCTATACTTAGTATTCATTAATAACGTTCATCATTCTATAACTCCAGTCGAAATGCAACATTTTCTGGAAACAACTACTTCCTCGAAACTCCATGCAGCCCACAGAATCCACTTCAAGACAACAGGCCTACCAACTCATTTTGTAAAAGTCGTTACTCAGTATAAACAGATAGCTTATTGTATACTAAACCATGGATGCACCCTATATTGTTTTCATTTTAGTGCTGATCGTCCCCGGCGTCGACCAGCTACACTTCAACATGTCAAGCCTGCCAATCAGAGTACCCCTCGTCCAATAAGCTTTTCAACTCCATTTGTGCCTATTATCTCTGCTGCTAGCAGCATATCTACACTCAATTTTAAGAAATAAGACAAGTATACTTTGACCAACGTTGACTTAAATTTTCAACAGCGACCTAATCCGAAAAATACAGCCACAAGCCAGACTCAACTCTCGCATGTTAAGAGACCACAGACGCGTCAGCCTCAAAAGACATCAATATAGCGTTCAATATATATGTAAAAACGGCTGGTTTGGGTTTAGAAAATTTTTTATGTAGAGGAGCAAACAACGTTTCGACCTTCTTCGCTCCTCTACTTAAAATTTTTCTCAACCCAAACCAGCCGTTTTTACATATATATTTTTCTCTACAAGTGGGTTTTCTCGTCATCAGTAATATCATGTTTAGTAAGAAGACACAAACCAGATTCGCAAAAAGACACAAATTATCCCAGACAGAAATAGAACGACTCATCGATACAGATAGAATCGATCACTCAATTTTATATCTACGAACAGCCTATATAAATCTATCTATTTATATCCTCCTGGTGCCTTACATCGGCTTTATGATCCATCGTTGCTTTAAATCGTATGTTTTGTGTGTATGTGTGTGTTTTTTGTTGTTGTTTTTTTGCGTTGTTTTTCTTTAAAGCTTTACTAACCATGATTTCCTTTTCAGCAGCTTCCGGGCACGATCAGGGTAGATTATTCGGCGCCCTGATCGTGAAAGTGGGTTTTCTCGGGGTACTCTCGTTTTCCCCCACATCAAATTCTCAGGCTTTTGGATTTAAAGATCCATATCCTCTTGTGTGTTTTTTTTTTGGGGGGGGGGTCAATATTTAACTTCCCATAGACTATCAATGGACCTTTGTCACTAACCTGCAACATAAACATCTATACTTAAAATTCTTTCTGTTTAGCTATTAATCATTAGTTCAGTAAAATTTAAGTTCATGAGCAGGGTGAAGAGAAGGTCCCTTCTGAACGCCCCCTCGATTGCTTTGCGTTTCTTTCTGAGGCGCAAAATGTTAAATCGAAATATCTGTCATGAATTTGATTTCATTTGAAAACTTGAAAACGAGAGTACAGAACTCATTATAGAATCAAATGCGTTTCAAGGAGAGTGAAGGAAGCCACGTGTCTCTAATAGTGATAATGGTTTTAAATTAGTATAAAAAATGTGAAAGCAATATCCTCATTTATGTTCGTTTAATATTTGACAGTGCTAATAATAAAATTACCAGTAACACCCATGAATGTGGAAAGAAGAGGCTAAGGTTATACCTGCCCTTCTCAGCACCACTAAAAGAACTTAAGTCCCGGTAAGATAGAGGAAACCATGGTAGAAAGAGGTCGATAAAGCACATGACACTCTCATGAAAGACATAAATTCAGATAGTTGGAAAACAAGAAGAAACTATGAGAAATGACTTGCCCAGCGCAATTGTGAAGGTGAGGATAAAAAAACAACAACAACCTGTAACCTGTAACATTAGTGTAATGAGTGAGAAGGTAAAACTACATGAAACTTATGACAATAATATAATGAGTGAGAAGGTAAAACTACAAGAAACTTGGGACATTAATGTAATGAGTGAGAAGGTAAAAGTACAACAAACTTATGACATTAATGGAATGAGTGAGAGGGTAAAACTAAGAGAAACTTATGACATTAATGGAATGAGTGAGAGGGTAAAACTAAGAGAAACTTATGACATTAATGGAATGAGTGAGAGGGTAAAACTAAGATAAACTTATGACATTAATGGAATGAGTGAGAGGGTAAAACTAAGAGAAACTTATGACATTAATGGAATGAGTGAGAGGGGGTAAAACTTAAGAATGAAACTTATGACATTAATGGAATGAGTGAGAGGGTAAAACTAAGAGAAACTTATGACATTAATGGAATGAGTGAGAGGGTAAAACTAAGAGAAACTTATGACATTAATGGAATGAGTGAGAGGGTAAAACTAAGAGAAACATATGACATTAATGGAATGAGTGAGAGGGTAAAACTAAGAGAAACTTATGACATTAATGGAATGAGTGAGAGGGTAAAACTAAGAGAAACTTATGACATTTAATGTTATGAGTGAGAGGGTAAAACTAAGAGAAACATATGACATTTAATGTTATGAGTGAGAGGGTAAAACTAAGAGAAACTTATGACATTAATGGAATGAGTGAGAAGGTAAAACTACAAGAAGCTTATAACATTAATGAGTGAGAGAGTAATACTAAGAGAAACATATGACATTCATATGATGGCCATATCTAACACAGTAAACAGGTAAAGTATTTCCATAACAGAACACCTTGGTTAACCCACTGCACAATGCTTTGATATTCATATCTAAACACAGTAGAAAGTTACACCATTTTCATAACAGCACACCTTGGTTAACCTTTAATACAACATTTTGTTATCTCTATTTAAACACAGTAGACAGGTACAGTATTTCCATAACAGTACACCACTATCCTATTACACAACTCGTTGATGTCTAGCTAAACACATTAGATAGATTCAATTTCCTTAACAACACTTTTTTTTTTACTGTTATGCAACATTTTTGTGTTCAACTATTACAGGTACAGTTTCCATAACAACATACCACTGTTAACTAGTTTCACAACAATCTACATGTTTCCAACAACTTTTGATTCACTCTCACACAATGATAAGTCTGATGTCAAATCTAAATGGTCCATTTTCTGTAAGTTATTGAGAAGTGTGAGCTACCATTAATTCACTTTACCTATTGAACATAGTTTGTTGGTAAAGTGAGAGTGTATGTAATACACTGTGGTACTGTATTACATACAGTATATGTAATACTATACATATTAGTAAACTTCTTATCCTTATATACTGGCATTTGCAGAAAACTGTTGAGTATTGTGCTCTGTATGGAAATATTTCAGATAATAAAAAAAAGTTTTATATTATTCTTATAAAAACCCAACCAATACTGAACAAAACTTACAATTTCACTACTTCATTAACAGAAAGTTCTAGTGTTGTAAATGCAAAATAGAGGACACGTTATCTCTGTCCTAGAATATTATTAGTTTGTTACTATCAAGTTGTAATGTTCTACAAACACATCAGAGAACATGTTATCTCTGTCCTAGAATTTCATTAATTTGTTACTACAAACCTGTAATGTTCTGTAAACATGTTATAGAACATGTTACATCTGTCCTAGAATGTTATTATTTTGTTACTCTCAAGTTGTAATGCTCTATAAACACAACAGAAAACATGTTATCTCCATCCTAGGGTATCATTAGCTTCTTGCCATGAAGTGCTGATGTTATAGAATTGTAGCAGTAAACATGTTATACAGTCTTAGAATATCATTAGTTTATTGCCATGAAGTAATCATAGGTAGCATCAAAATTAAGTAATTGTATCTGATGTACATGTGAAACGAGCATAAAAAACAAAAACTAGTTATGTTGCATTGAGTAAAAATTGAAACCTTTAAAAACAACAAGAGTGTAGATTAAGTAATGTGAAATTTTAATAATGATATGTTATCGAAAAGATCTTTGAAAATGTGAGATTGCATGTAACCTCAATAAAAAAAACAAAAAAAAAAGAAATTATTAAACCTTGTCAACAACCTTATTGAAGCTTCAAATAAGTTGAATGTGATTCATAAATTACCATGTAAAAGCTGCTGGTCAGTTTAAAACCAAATGTCATGCAATTGAAGAAAATAATAAGTGTTTTGTTAGTTTATGTTCCTCCTTAATGGAACAAAGAATAAATGGAAAAAAAAAAATTCATAAATCCAGAACATCATAGTAATTAAGATGAAGAAGGCAACAGATTTCTGAAATACATCAGTGCTTTTTAAGCCTACACTTTTAACATCGCTCAACATTATCTAAAGCAATTCTCCAATTGTATCTGAGACTACAGATGTTTAAAATGTAAACAAAAACAAACGATAAAAACATGGAATTTTTAATTGTTTTAAACTTGTGTCCTTTAACTCAAAGTTATATCTTCTCTTAGTCCTTCAGTCTCCCAAAGAATATGTACAATATCACTCAATTGTTGAAGAGCACCATGGGCACCTTATGCACGCAAAGCTAATATATATCACTGTAAAAACTGAGCAATGGTAGTGAACAGTCTTTACAACAATAGGTAAATCACTATAAAAACTGAACAATGGTAGTAAACAGTCTTTATAACAATATTATATCACCATAAAGACTAAACATTTGGTAGTAAACAGTCTTCACAACAATACTTTTCAGACTATTACTTGCTTTTATTGCTATCAATAAAACATTGTAAAGCAAACAACAGTTAACACTAAAAACTATACAGTTTCTGTCAGCATCAAAGATGTATGTTAAACAGAACTTTTGATGTAACAAAAAACAGAAATCTTGCACCATGAAATAATAATGAAATGTAAGTTTGTAGATAATGAAGTATTAGCACAAAGTTAGAAAACGTGTGATACATCACCAGAAACTGTACAGTAAAAATAATAACAGAGCTAAACAAAACTTTCAGTGTGCTACAATGTTGTATGTTTCATATTGAAAGAAGCTTTTACTTCATGATTCTTGGTCTATTTTAAATACCAGTTATATTGTTTTTTATTATTTTTTCATCTATTTGCTGCAGAAATGGTAAACCTGTTGTTTTTAGTAGCAAAGCTTATGCATAAATTGACCACAACTAATATTTACCTTTACATTTTACCTAAACACACTTATGAATGGTTATGGCTTGAGAATGCAACAGAAATTAGTGTAATATTAATTTTTGGTAAAGCTCAAGTTCAATAAGGAACAACTTGTTATTCTTCACAGAATATTTGAGATACATTCTAGTTTCTCATATAAGGATAGTCCCACTCTGTTAGAGGTTTGAACGTTTCTTTTACAACTTGTGGAGAAGTCCAACGTAGAAGGCAGTGAGGACCTCCAGCCTTGTCATTTGTACCTAGAAAATAAACAGACAGTTGCTGACTAAAACTAGGTATATAACACTAACATTCACCATATAACATAAAACATAACAGTAGTTATATAATAGCTCTAAAATACAACATAATTAGGTTCCTGATGAACATCATAGCACATGACCACATTTGTAAGATGGATCATACTCAAGTGTACTTTGTAACTAACATGACCATATCTTCAAGCTATATTAAATACTGGTGTGTTATAATTGACATCACCACATCTCTAAGCTACATCAGACACTAGTGTATGTTATAACCAATATTACTACATCTCCAACCTATGTCGGACACTGGTGTATGTTACAACCAACGTACCAACATCTTAAAGCTATATCAAACACTGGTGTATGTTATAACCAACATAGATACATTTCCAGCTGTAAGATATAATATTTTCTAGTTGGCAAATTTGTACACACAGACCAAGGGTATAAAATGTACTACATATTAGTCACTGACTTCACACACAGACAAGATATATCACCCATGAGTTAATACCTTCACACACAGACTGCAGATGTAAAGTATATTACATATTAGTGATTTCATGTACACAGACATCTACAATATATACCACCCATGAGTTAACATCTTCACACACACACAGACTGCAGATGTAAAGTATATTACATATTAGTTAATGACTTCATGTACACAGACATCTACAATATATACCACCCATGAGTTAACACCTTCACACACACACAGACTGCAGCTGTAAAGCATATTACATATTAGTTAGCAACTTCATGTACACAGACAACATCTACAAGATATACCAAAAGTTTTAAAGTTTGAAACACAATTTCTTATTGAACTTTCAAACTTTCTTTTACAATAACAAGCATCTAGTTGTAGCCATAGTGTTATGAACCAACTATTTTCAGTGGTTTTCTCTGACCTACCTGAAATTCTGCCTCCACCAAATGGCTGCTGTCCTACAACTGAACCAGTACTCTTATCATTGATGTAAAAATTACCAGCTGACATCTTCAACAGTTCTGTAGCTTCTGAAATAAACTTCCTGGAAGGAAATGTTATACTAATTATATCATTGATACAAAGGTAGTACATATTACACCATCAACACAAAGGTGGTACTTACTACACCATCAACACAAAGGTGGTATTTATTACACCATCAACACAGAGGTGGTACTCATTACACTATTAACACAAAGGTAGTACTCATTACACCATTAACACAAACGTGGTACTTGTCATACCATCAACAAAAATCCAGAAATTCTTGACAGGGAACTTTAAACATGATATAATACAGAGTTCAGTATTTCTTATTATTGTTTCTAAGGATAAAATCCACTGTTAATACAGTTTCACATCACATGGAGTATTTTTTTTTCATTCTTGTGCACATGATCGACAACAGTAAAATTACTAATCAAAGTGAATAAAATGTTCAGAACTTTATCCTGATGAGGGCTAAACAAGTGTTTATGTTAGAGAACAACTTTAAAGATTTGACCAGAAGAACAAAAGTATCTACTTAATGAGATTAACTATGAAATATGTAAAAATAGCCATTGGTAAGCATAACAGCACTTTCTATTTACAGTTCATGTTATTCACATATGAACAACCTTATGTATATTATCCATTAGACCACTGTCTTGCTGCCTGCTAGTACAGTGGTAAATCTACAGATTTACTACACTAAAATCAGGGGTTCGATTCCCCTCTGTAGGCTCAGCAGATGGCCCAATGCGGCTTTGTTTTAAGAAAAACACACACACACCACTGTCTGGTAAACAACCAGAAGTTTATTATCCATCCATAAGACCACTGCCTAGTGAACAATCAGAAGTATGTTATCCCTGAGACCACTGTGTAATGAACAACTAGATGCATATTATCCATTTAACCATTGTCTAGTGAACAATCAGAACTATGTTATCCATTATACCACTGTCCAGTGAACAACCAAAAGTATGTTATCCATGAGACCACTGTCTAGTGAACAACCAGTTTTGTGTTCTCTATTAGTCATGATCTCATCAACTACCAAAGCCATAATATCAGTTAAACTATGGTCTAATAGAAAACTAAAGCCATATTATCCATCAGACTATGGAATAATGAATAACCAAAGCCATAATATCAATTAAACTATGGTCTAACAGGAAACTAAAGTTGTATTATTCATTAGACTGTGGAATAATGAACAACCAAAGCCGTATTATTTATTAGACTATGGCGTAGTAACCAAACAGAATCATATTGAATATCTTGATGACAAAAAAAAAACCACTTGAAATAAAAATGCATCTCAGAATGGTTGGTATGGGTATTAACACTTTTACTGATAAGGAGAGAACAATGTTTTGACCTTCCTAAGTCACCTTCAAGTTAGCCTAGTAAAACTGTTAATACCCATACCAGCTGTTCAGATATACATATTGAATATCTATTAGATTATGGTCTAGGCCCTAGGGTGTCAGTATTTGAGAGATAGTGAACTACCATTTTATTTTGAAAGTTTATCAGTCCATGACATTGTTTAAAGTAAAGATGAAGTTTTTGTGGAAGTTGCACAGTGTAGGTGTGAAAAAATAAAATTAATTATTTATATGAAAATTTAACATTTATAATATTACGTACTATAAAAATATGTAAAAGTGAAAACCACTTACAGACTTCTTATGTGAATGATGATGGGTGTCTAGAAAAAAATAACATGAACAACTATATTGTATGGTGTACTTAGACCACAATACTCTATGTTTTTCAGAGTCTACAACACTCTACAGTGCACATAGATCACAACATCCAAAAATGTATGTGGCTTACAGCACTTTACAGTGTATATGAGAAACAATACTTTGTAATCAGTACTTTACATAAAATACTTAAAATTAATATCTATAATACTTAAATACTTCTTCCTTAACATAATACTGCATTAATAACTTTAAAAGATGTACTGTTGTTAATAATTACTTATGTGCTACATACTGTGTTTAATAATGAACAACTTTCAGCAGTGTTGTTTATATTTAGTTATGTAACCTTTGTTATATTTAATAATTTGTATTTTTAATAATTACTTATGTGCTACATTCTGTGTTTAATAATGAACAACTTTCAGCAGTGTTGTTTATATTTAGTTATGTAACCTTTGTTATATTTAATAACTTGTATTTTTAATAATTACTTATGTGCTACATACTGTGTTTAATAATGAACAATTTTCAGCAGTGTTGTTTATATTTAGTTATGTAACCTTTGTTATATTTAATAATTTTTATTTTTATAATAACTTATGTGCTACATTCTGTGTTTAATAATGAACAACTTTCAGCAGTGTTGTTTATATTTAGTTATGTAATCTTTGTTATATTTAATAACTTGTATTTTTAATAATTACTCATGTGCTACATACTGTGTTTAATAATGAACAACTTTCAGCAGTGTTGTTTATATTTAGTTATGTAATCTTTGTTATATTTAATAACTTGTATTTTTAATAATAACTTATGTGCTACATTCTGTGTTTAATAATGAACAACTTTCAGCAGTGTTGTTTATATTTAGTTATGTAACCTTTGTTATATTTAATAACTTGTATTTTTAATAATTACTTATGTGATACATACTGTGTTTAATAATGAACAATTTTCAGCAGTATTGTTGGTTATATTTAGTTACATATTGTATAATTTTGTAATAACAGAATTGATGTATTCTCAGATATGTTGTAGTTTACAGATAGTTATGCATGCTTGGATTTTGAACTGTGCGAAATACATACTGATAAACTATTTTAGCAGCTAAACCCAAAGTAACAGTTATATTTCACTAACTTGATTGTAGTTATGGTCACTTTTTAACTTGATATATTTATACATTCAGGAAATTACTGACTCATCTGAAGCAAAGATGGATCCAGCAAGTCCAAAAGGTGCTGTCTCACAAGTTAGTCTCAGAGCTTCCTCTATTTTCTTGTCTGGATACACAAACACTGTAAGCACAGGTCCAAAAATCTCCTCTTTCATGATCCTATCTTCAGGGTCTTTAGTTATAACAACAGTAGGCTCTACATAATATCCTGTCCTTGAAAACAAGAATTAAGTATCCATATGACTGTAACATGCTAAAGAACCAGTTTAGAATACATGATAACAAGAGTAGGCTCTATGTAATATCATTTTCTTAAAATCAAAAATTAAGTATCCATATGAGTGTAATATGCTGTAGAAATAGTTTACAATGGGTGATAACAATGGTAGGCTGTATGTAATATTCTTTTCTTAAAATCAAGATTTAAGTATCCATATGACTGTAACATGCTAGAGAACCAGTCTACAATATGTGATAACAACAGTAGGAAAAATTTTAGTTTAATACATATGTGTTAAACTGGTCATGAAGTAAAACAATGGTTAAAAATTCCACTTCTGACAATAAGAAATGACAGTCTACCAAATTTAATTAATCAATTAATCAAGAAGAAAAACATTTTTCAAAATATATAAAAAGTTTTCAACAATAAATAAATAAACTACATTTATACATAGTAAATATATCAAATATTTAGATCTTAACACCGAAAAGATACACGAAAATTAAATATCAAAATTGACTTCAACTTTTCCATTGCCATTTCAAACACTGTAGTTTCTACACATTGTAAAATCCTGACCTATCTAAAGATGTGAAATTTAATGGAAGATACCTGCTATCACAGTTTCCTCCATCTAGGATCTCCATGTTGGAAGAAGATTTAGCATAGTCGATGTAGCTCTTGATTCTGTTGAAAGCTTTCTCGTCAATAACGGCAGACAGAAATGAGTCATATTCTAGAGGTGATCCCAGCTTTAGCTTTTTCCTAGTCTCTAATAATCCTTCTTTTATCTGGAGGAGATGAAATTGGAGAGGTATTTAAACTTGAACTTGCTGGAAATTAATTTAGAAAGAAAGTGAAATTATTGATTATTACAATGTGTAACTTATTATTGTCTACTTCTGTTACTTGAGTTCAAATAGAGTATGGAACAATGTGTAATTTATTATGGTATGCTAATACTATCCAATGCCAAATGGACTTGGGAACAGTGTGTTATATATTATGATCTACTTCTGTTACCTGAGGCCAAATAGACTCTGGAACGATGCGTTACTTATTATTGTCTACTTCTGTTACCTGAGGCCAAATGGACTCTGGAACATACATTCTGGAACATGCTGAGCATTTCTGTCCTCCAAATTCAAATGCTGACCTTATAGTGCCATTCACCACAGACTGGATATGAGCACTTGGATGGATAAAATGAGAATTCTTTCCACCACATTCTGAAATACATGAAGATGTATAATATTTATGTCATCATCCAATCTTATTATCATACACAAAAAACAATAATCCCTCTTTCTCACTACATAAAAATCTCCTTGATATGCATACAGCAGCTAGAACATTGAAAGAAATATTGTTTAAATGATAAGAGTTTTTCTGGATGTCTCATGAAAGAGGAAATTTTTGCAAATATTGTGTGTTATGGTAGCAGCCCTAGTCCTCTACCAACATCTTGTTAAACATTTAATAACTTTTGTCATCAGTTTGGTGTAACTTTTTAATATGAAAAAACTGAAATGATCAAATCTCTATTAGTGAAAGATATATTCCGAGTAGTGATAGATAATACATGGTGTCCCAAAATTAATATACCAAAAAAGAAGTCAAGGAACATTTGTTTCCAAATTCTGATAACACATTTTCCAATACAGCTGTAGGAATGGAAAATACAACATCAGAACAACGTTGATATGAAGTTTCAGTTTTTAAGACTTTGTGATCTCTTATGATGGACCTCTGTTTTCAAAAAACCTAAAAAATAAATGTCCATGGGAGAACTTCAGGGATTTCTTTTGGTATTGTAATTTAACTCAGAAACAAGGTCAGTTCCAAAAGCTGCAATAAAACATATACATAGATAATATAGAAAAATTATATAACTAATAACAATAATAATTAACTTCAATAAAACTTGCATGTCTTCAGAAGACGTTTTGTTTTATAAAACTTACATGTCTTCAGAAGATGTTTTGTTTTATAAAACTCACGTCTTCAGAAGATGTTTTGTTTTATAAAACTTGCATGTCTTCAGAAGACATTTTGTTTTATAAAACTTACATGTTTTCAGAAGATGTTTTGTTTTGTTGTCTCAAATAATAAAATAGTTTATTTTTAATATATTAATTTTGGAACACCCTGTATTGTTAGAATCTACAAAAATCCATGAAAATAATCTACTCATGTTTAGACAACATGTTAACTCTCCTTGTACAGACTCTGTAGTTTACACCAACCTTGTAACCCTAAGTGATTGTTGAAGTTTCCATTGTGTAAGTTTCAATACGTTTTGTATATCTTCGTCAATTTTTTCAAGCTGTGAGTAAACATTATATGTCTTTTGTAGATGCACAAATAAGAATTGTTTAATTGAGAATTATTAAGAAAAAATTATCTGTGAATATAGGAGTCAGAATAATGACTGCTCTAAGTCAAAGTGAGTTTTTATGTTAACATAAAAAATACTTTCATGTCTGAAAATTTCAAATTTCATTTGCATAATATCTAAAACCTCCTAAATAAATGTCAAATTATTGTTTTCAGAGAAACTTTTATATTTTATCTGTTACATTCTCCATCCTAAATTTATATGCATTTGGTCATTTTTGACCAACCCTGTAACCACCATAAAACTTTCAGAGGCAAAAAAAATGTGGTATAAAATGAGTAGTACTGTTGTTTCTTTATAGTATTGACCATGAAGTTTAAAAGACACTACCTGAGAGTTTCTATTTCTAATCTTTTCACATCTATTTTCCATGTTTATTTTACCTTTAGCAGCTGAAATATAAACAGGAATTGTCATTCCTGTCATTAGAGTATTTAGGTGACACTATAATATGACTCTTTTGATGGCAAATCAGCTCATTTGGTGGAATTACTAAACGTTCCTACACAGTTTATGTTAATCTTAGCTCTGAGAACACTGTGGGAGATAATTTATTTATGGTACAATGGTTGCAATAATAATTGTCTAAGGTAACAAAAGGAAATGTTTGTGATACTTAGGTTTAAAAAATACCAGTTATATTCAGACCAATCACTTAATCAACAGATGTTAACATTTGCAGTAAAACTCCTGGGTTCCCTTTAAGCCAACTACAAACAACTATAAGATTTATTAAGCTTGGAATGTGTTCATTTTATTGGCTATATATATTATTAAATTTTGAATTATAAATTCTGATGTGATGGCAGTTTTATTGATATAAACAAATGATAAAATTGTTTAATTAGATTTTGAAAATCCCTATTCAAAACATTATGACATGCACCCTTTGTGTGTAAAGGAAGAGTTAATCAGTGTAGATACTCTAAACATGTATGTGTATGTAGCCACAAGACAACATGTTAATCAGTGTAGGTTCTCTAAACCTGTTTGTGTATGTAGCCACAAGACAACATGTTAATCAGTGTAGGTTCTCTAAGCCTGTTTGTGTAGCCACAAGACAACATGTTAATCAGTGTAGGTAATCTAAACCTGTTTGTGTAGCCACAAGACAACATGTTAATCAGTGTAGATGCTCTAAACCTTTTTGTGTAGCCACAAGACAACATGTTAATTAGTGTAAATAAATTAAACCTGTTTATGTAGACACAAGACAACACATTAATCAGTGTAGGTAATGTTAAACAGTTTGTGTAGCCATAAGACAAGATGTTAATCAGTGTAGGTAATCTAAACCTGTTTGTGTGGTCATAAGGCAGCATTTTAATCAGTGTAGGTAATCTAAACCTATTTATGTAGACACAAGACAATACGTTAATCAGTGTAGATAATCTAAACCTTTTTGTGGAGCCATAAGACAACATGTTAATCAGTGTAGATTCTCTAAACGTGTAGCTACAAGACAACATGTTAATCAGTGTAGGCAATCTAAACCTGTTTGTGTAGCCATACGACAACATATTAATCAGTGTAGGTAATGTTAACTTGTTTATGTAGTCATAAGACAACATGTTAATCAGTGTAGGTAATCTAAACCTTTTTGTGTAGTCATAAGGCAACATGTTAATCAGTGTAGGTAATCTAAACCTGTTTGTGTAGCCACAAGACAACATGTTAATCAGTGTAGGTAATCTAAACCTGTTTGTGTAGCCACAAGACAACATGTTAATCAGTGTAGATGCTCTAAACCTTTTTGTGTAGCCACAAGACAACATGTTAATTAGTGTAAATAAATTAAACCTGTTTATGTAGACACAAGACAACACATTAATCAGTGTAGGTAATGTTAAACAGTTTGTGTAGCCATAAGACAAGATGTTAATCAGTGTAGGTAATCTAAACCTGTTTGTGTGGTCATAAGGCAGCATTTTAATCAGTGTAGGTAATCTAAACCTATTTATGTAGACACAAGACAATACGTTAATCAGTGTAGATAATCTAAACCTTTTTGTGGAGCCATAAGACAACATGTTAATCAGTGTAGATTCTCTAAACGTGTAGCTACAAGACAACATGTTAATCAGTGTAGGCAATCTAAACCTGTTTGTGTAGCCATACGACAACATATTAATCAGTGTAGGTAATGTTAACTTGTTTATGTAGTCATAAGACAACATGTTAATCAGTGTAGGTAATCTAAACCTTTTTGTGTAGTCATAAGGCAACATGTTAATCAGTGTAGGTAATCTAAACCTGTTTGTGTAGCCACAAGACAACATGTTAATCAGTGTAGGTAATCTAAACCTGTTTGTGTAGCCACAAGACAACATGTTAATCAGTGTAGATGCTCTAAACCTTTTTGTGTAGCCACAAGACAACATGTTAATTAGTGTAAATAAATTAAACCTGTTTATGTAGACACAAGACAACACATTAATCAGTGTAGGTAATGTTAAACAGTTTGTGTAGCCATAAGACAAGATGTTAATCAGTGTAGGTAATCTAAACCTGTTTGTGTGGTCATAAGGCAGCATTTTAATCAGTGTAGGTAATCTAAACCTATTTATGTAGACACAAGACAATACGTTAATCAGTGTAGATAATCTAAACCTTTTTGTGGAGCCATAAGACAACATGTTAATCAGTGTAGATTCTCTAAACGTGTAGCTACAAGACAACATGTTAATCAGTGTAGGCAATCTAAACCTGTTTGTGTAGCCATACGACAACATATTAATCAGTGTAGGTAATGTTAACTTGTTTATGTAGTCATAAGACAACATGTTAATCAGTGTAGGTAATCTAAACCTTTTTGTGTAGTCATAAGGCAACATGTTAATCAGTGTAGGTAATCTAAACCTGTTTGTGTAGCCACAAGACAACATGTTAATCAGTGTAGGTAATCTAAACCTGTTTGTGTAGCCACAAGACAACATGTTAATCAGTGTAGGTAATCTAAACCTGTTTGTGTAGCCACAAGACAACATGTTAATCAATGTAGGTAATGTTAACTAATTTGTGTAGCCACAAGACAACATGTTAAGCAGTGTAGATTCTCTAAACCTGTTTGTGTAACCACAAGACAACATGTTAATCAGTGTAGATACTCTATACTTGTTTGCATAGCTACAAGACAACATATTAATCAGTGTAGGTAATGTTAATTAGTTTGTGTAGTGACAAGACAACATATTAATAAGTGTAGGTAATCTAAACCTGTTTTTTAGCCATAAGGCAACATGTTAATCAGTGTAGATTCTCTAAACCTGTTTGTGTAGTGACAAGACAACAAGTTAATCAGTCTAAGTAACCTAAACCTGTTTGTATAGCCACAAGACAACATGTTAATCAGTGTAGGTAATGTTAACTAGTTTGTGTAGCCATAAGACAACATGTTAATCAGTGTAAGTAATCTAAACCTTTTTGTATAGTCATAAGGCAATATGTTAATCAGTGTAGGTAATCTAAACTTGTTTGTGTAGCCATAAGACAACATGTTAATCAGTGTAGGTAATCTAAACCTGTTTGTGTAGTGACAAGACAACAAGTTAATCAGTCTAAGTAATCTAAACCTGTTTGTATAGCCACAAGACAACATGTTAATCAGTGTAGGTAATGTTAACTAGTTTGTTTAGCCACAAGAGAACATGTTTATCAGTGTAGGTAAAGGTAAACAATTTATGTAGCTACAAGACAACATGTTAATTATTGTAATCTTTTCTTATGAAAAGACTTTTGAATGATGTATTAAATATACTTTAATTCCAGTAATGAGTATATTATTTGTCTAAGTCTGAAAAACATTTATGTTTTCTTTATGTATTTTATGATGCTATAATAACAAATAACATACAGGAATTATGACTGATCACTACACTTTAAGGTAAATAAAACATTTTGAAATAAATAAATAAAAACAATATATTTTTGTATAACTCCTTAATTTGTCAGCAAGTATTTTTTTTTGGCCCTGGGCTTTTGAACATGTGAAGGCCCTTTCGAGAGAGAACCTCTCCATGTAATACATTTATAGTCATAGGTTGGGGCCCCTAATTAGTGTGAAGCCCCTGGCTTATTTTTAGAATGATGGCATCTATATGGATAGTACCAGCAAAGAAATTTAAAGAAACTACTCTTATATCTTATATGTAATGGTATGTTAACAGGAGAGAACTAGTGATAATATAAGAAGATAAAGTTAAGACAACCATCTTGTTTGTAAGAAGTTGTGTTAACAATAATTATGTATCAGTTGAACTTCATATTGTAGCAGGTAATACCTTGAGCCACCCACTAATGCTTATTAAAATTGAGAAAGTTTTGTTAACACAATTTCTGTACGTTAGTGTTTTTTTCTGAAGGTAATCTTCACCTGTCAACTGAATTCTTTAGTTGAATACAAGATCAATGTATCTAGTCTTCAGAAGTTTAAAAAACACAACAATCTTTTACATTCTGTGAACTTACCACCAATAAATCGAGGAAAGTTGTGATACTTTTCCAGGTTTTGGGCTGTTTGTTTCCATAAATGCTGGAATGTGCTACAACAAATATTAAAAGCAAACTTCAAATGGATGACAGGCTTTTCTACATAAAGAAATTCAGATTATAGATTAAAACACAATATTACATCTACCTGGACAAAACTTTGTATCACTTATCAGAGCTATAGGAGCATTATCTGTTGTGATCTCTCAGTGTTGAAAATGTTTATATGCTCAAAATAGTAAGTAACCCTTAAATATATAGTTTATCTGCTTACCTACCTATAAGTAATACTTGTAATGAGTCAATTCGTTATTGTACCAGAGCTACAAAAGTTTTGAAACCTTATAGAACATATTGAACTTTCAGTTAGAATAGACTCTTGCATTAACTGAAAACAGTTCAAACGTTTTTCAAATTTCAGTAATAAACTCAGAAACAAAATAAAAAAATTCTTTCTCATCAGTTCTGAAACACACAGTTTTTTCATTCTTCTATTTTTTTAAAGTCTTGAACATTTCCTTACCTCAAAGAAATGTATAAAACAAGAATGTATAACAATTTACCCCACACTTCCAGTAAAGTTAATCCC
Source organism: Tachypleus tridentatus (assembly GCF_004210375.1). Classification (NCBI taxonomy): domain Eukaryota; kingdom Metazoa; phylum Arthropoda; class Merostomata; order Xiphosura; family Limulidae; genus Tachypleus; species Tachypleus tridentatus. The sequence goes on from NC_134834.1 coordinate 151,716,820, forward strand.
AGCTAACTGCGGGGATGAACATATGGTATCACCAAAGATGGGTCCATTGGCAGTCACAAAGTTTATAACTCCAGGAGGAAAACCAGCTTCTCTCAACAGCTGGTAGGTGATGTAATTGGATAAAACAGATGTACTTGATGGTTTCCAGACCACAACATTTCCCTACACATATATATTAGTAACACTGTTAACTTTTAAGTCAGTAGATGGAAGAACATGTCAAATTAAAAATTAAGTCTAACATATCAAGTACAGTTACTTTACTAACTACAATTACATACTTTAAAACTATAGATGAACAAATTGGTATGTTTTGTTTGGTACAAAGTATTTTGAATAACAGTCCATTGAATGTATAAGAGTAAGTTTAACTGGCATCAAAAGATACAGCTCATGTTAACTCAATGATTAAGTATACTCAAAACAACATGCATTATTTCTAACATGAACTATACTTATCCAGTGTGGATTAGTTTCCTCGGTGAGAGTCATTTGTAATGATAACCCTTATGCTGACACAATTTTAGAGTCACTACAAATAAATGATCTCTCTATCTGTGATATTTGGTAGAATTAAATGTGTTTGAGTTTTCCATGTGGAATTATTTACTAAAATTCGATTATTATTTATATTATTTATTTATTGTTACATAATTTTACAATGATTATATTGATAAAAATTTACCAAAGTTTCAGTAGCTGTTTTTTTTTAAACTGTGTGAAACTGTAGTATGTATTTTATCAATATTTTCAAGCAGTAAGAAACTGTAGTGTCAATTTTAACAATAGTTTAAAAGTATTGTTAAAATATACACAGTGGCATCTAATATAAGATATCCTCAGATTTTGTGACCGTATTATCTACTTTAAGAATGCTTTAAAATTACTTGAAACAATAAAATCTCACTTTAACAATATATTTCAGATGTATGAAACAGCAATGTCTAATTTAAGAAAAAAATTAATTTAAATAATGTCTCACTTTAACAATATATTTCAGATGTATGAGACAGCAGTGTCTAATGTAAGAATACCAAAATGTCTAACAATAAAAATATTCATATTAAAGCAGTTAGTACAAACCATTAGTGTAGGATTGGTAGAAAGGTTTCCCCCGATAGCTGTGAAGTTAAAAGGTGACACTGCAACCACAAATCCCTAGACAAAAGAACAGCCTAATTTCTTAAAGTGACCTAAAATTTTTCTTAAACCAAATAAAGAAACCTATAAAAAAGTCTGGCAGACAGAATATCAGGCTTTATTTTGATACGGGCTGGATTCTTTAATTAAGTGTCTGTAACTTCTCAACACATTTCAACAATAAACAAACAGCACATAGTACATTTTTTAAAAAATAATATATTAAAAATAAGTCAAAAGTATATACAAATGTTCTTTACATTGTTGGATGTCACAGTTATATCCAGTGATTAATTAATTGTCTCCTTTTCAACAAAGTCCACACAAACTGGTTCATTTATTTTGAAATACAATTGATAAGAAAAATTATATTTCTCCATTCTTGTTATTACAGTACTTTCCATAATAATTTGAATTTAGAAACTGTCACTATATTCTATTTATGACTAAACCTATAATCACACAGTCTAGATATATTTGGATACATATTTATACCCCAACATGGACTTTTAATGTTCCATGTTATACAAAATATTATGATAGAATGATACTCAAATAAAACAAGGAAAAAATTTAGAAGGTCTCAGTAACACAACACAATACTATAATAATCACTAATTCATAACTGCTGAACTGCACAAAGTATGATTTGTAAATGAACCTGTGATAAACTGTTGCCTCTAGAAATAATTAAATTTAACACTCATACTAGTTAAACTATCTAAATCTAACAGTTTAACTAGAAACAGCCCTTATCTACCACATAAAATAATTATTACTTGGATAAAGCAAAGAATCATACTTCTATAACATTCACTCACATTAAACACTATGTAGGGTATAGTATGTACTGCACAGATAACTTGGACTGAACACTATGTATGGTATAGTATGAACTGTACAGATATGTTGGACTGAATATTAATTGTGTGTGATAATTAATTGTAATAATTTGGATAATAACTATGATGGAATAATAATTCCTAAAAGATATATGAAGTATTTACTTGAGTTCAATAGCAAATAGAGAATGTCATATGGGGAAAGGTAGAACTTGTGGACAATAATGTAAGCTTAATGATGTATAGACATTGTAATTGTGATAATAATCATTCTTTTATAATATATTAATTTATGAAACAATTTCATCACATTCACTTGAAAATTAACATGAATAATCAGAGATATACTGTTTCAATTTCCTTTTATGGTATATGATAGTTACTTTTTATTTTAGAGTTTCACAATCTCATTAGTGTCATCTTTTTCTGTGTCCTGGTCTTACTGCATCCATCCTTACAAGGTAAGTTATAATAATACATGTAGATCAGAAGTAGTTACATTTATTTGTTGAAACATTTAGGAAGATTCAGTCAAAATAAGAAAATAAATGTACGTTTACAGGATAATGTGGTGTAATGTTTATTTGTTGCAAGATTTCAATGTGTGGATTAGCCAGTAAGTACCTCTTTGGGAACATGTTTCTTCTATGAGTTGGAGAGAAGTTTCAATATTTCAATGTGTGGATTAGCCAGTAAGTACCTCTTTGGGAACATGTTTCTTCTATGAGTTGGAGAGAAGTTTCAATGTGTTTTTATCAGTGAAAAAGATACTAAATTATTGTTTTTCTAAATCTCCCAAAGACATTTATAGGGTGTGCTTTACACAGATACACTTAACTGTCCTATTACCTCAATTCCTCTGTGTCTGAAAGTATTCTTTGATATGGTAGGAGAAGGAGATAGTGGCTGATATTTTGTTAGCTCCTAAAGAAATGAAATTATCCAAGGGTTAGAATATTGTTGCAAATTAACAATAGCTATAACACTCTCAGTAATACCTAAACTACATGTGATTATAAACTGAAACTTTAAACAGAAAGTACATGTACAAAAAACTTGTGTATACAAAAATTCCACAATAGAAATGACCTACATGAAAATAAATAATAGACTCTGTAGTAATATGATCATAAAGTATCCGTTGATTATAATTCATATGTAATGTAGTTAATTTATGTTAATTGTTGGGTATATCATTAACAAAAATCACAGATATGTTTCATTTATATTGAACCTGTGGTTAACCAGATATACCTATTATCTATAATTTGGCTCAACATGGAATTTTTTACCCACTAAACATGAGCTATCATATATATGCCAATTTTAATATATCAATTTTATTTATTTTAAATATAATTTTAAAAAAACAAGTTTTTGGTCACCTGTCACAGATTATGGGATTCAAAACTTTAATATTTGTTAACATACATAATAACTATTGGCAGAACATGTTAACCTACATAATAACTATGAGTAGAATGTATTAACCTACATAATAACTATCAGAAGAACATGTTAACCTACATAATAACTATTAGTTGAACATGTTACTTACCTTTGCAAAGTATGCATTGAACCTGAAGAAATCAGCAAGTTCTGCAGCAGCATCAATTTCTGCTTGAATTACAGTTTTACCCTAAAACATATTATAAATACCATAAAAAAATTATTTTTACATTTAAATATTCTAAGAATCAACCCAGCAGCTCTTTTCAAAATTACAGATCCTGTCTAGCAGAATTTGGGGATGGGTCTGTGGAAGGGAAAATGGTAATATCTGCTAGATATTTCCAGTTGGGCTAGAGTAACTCATACACAATACAATATAACATAAAGCTAGGTTAACTCGTATGCATGTACTATGATATAGTGTAGGATAAGAACCCATATGAACTGATAGATTGACAAGAGGTTAGCATTATTTGTCCCTCCTTCTTCCTTTTGTTAGCAGGCTGCTTGCTACTCACTTTAACATCCACCAGGATGTAGGATTTAATATCATAATCATGGTTTCATGAAAATCTTAGATTCCAGGTGGCAAGTCATCTTTCCTAAACTCTCACCATTTTTAAGACAGAAGCACTTTTATATCTTAATACTAGCCAGTGTACATCTGCATTTATTTTCTTTGCTATTAAAAATGGCTAAATGGAGCGCATTTGTTACAACTACTATTTTTTACTAATGAAGGTTTAAGCAACCTTCCCCAACCTAACCACTTCTTCAATGAAAACAATGTTTAACAAAAAGATCACATTAGTTATGAGCTGGTTAAGAAACAAAGAATGATAAAACTTCTTAACCCAGTAATATTTACCAGATGTTTTTGAAAAGGTTCAAGTGCTTCTATTTTTTATACATCACTGAAGAGTGGGCAGGTATCAGAGGATTAGAAGTTGGCTGATGTCATTCCTCTTTTCCAGAGAAGTAATACAAATTTTTCCAGTAATTATAGACCCATTAGTCTTACATCAATTGTGAGGAAAGTTTGATATAAGATACTTTATAAAATAATTCAACAAAGTTTTGAATATTGTAGGATTTCAGTTGTGAAAAATTTCACATTACTGTTTTTTTGAGAATTTTTTAAGAGGTTATTGTTTATATTGATAATGGTACAAGTGTAGATATTGCGTATTTGGATTTTCAGCAAGCATTTGACACATTCACCAAAAAAGCTTGTGTAAAAATCGTTATATTTGTTGATTTGTGAAGGATAAATTAGATGAACACTCTCTGAAGGAAAGAAAGTAAAGTATTTTAATGAATGGAGTTTAGTCAGAACTGGATTAATGTCACATGTCAGGGTTCAGTGTTAGGACATCTCTGTTTATATCAACCACATAAACAGAGGAATTGTCGATAAATTTCCTAAAATTGCTAATAATATAAAGGTCTTGAGTATTGTTGGTTGTGGATGATGCTACTGATATACAAAAAGATTTAGAACACTTAGTGAGTTAAATAAATAAATGACAAAATACTTTTAATTATAATAAATGCAAGGTAATTCATGTGTGATATTACAATTATAATATTAATCAGAAAAACCTTTAAAAGTGTTACGGAAAAAAGACCCATGTGTGTGTTCTGTTTGATCAGTCTCTTACAAATGGCATGGTAAATAGGTTTTAGGTTATATCTATAGAAATGTTGAATACGAATCTAAATAGGTTACAACATCATTGTGTAGGTCCCTAGTTAGTCTGCTTTGAACAATTATGTTCAGTGTTGGGCTCCTGACCTCAGATAGAATTTTGATTTTTGGAAATGGTTCAGGGGAGGGCTACTAGAAGATCTCAGAAATGATTTTTGCTTGAGAAAGGAAAGTTAACACTGTATGTACATTATTGTTTTCAACAGTAACAATGGTAGGACTATGATTACTAATATAAATAATTTTGACAGGATCAGAATCATCCTCACCAATGACAGCTTTATGTTGTGAGGACAGTAAATTTAAGGAAAGCTTTGATAAATATTTGAATAATAAAGGATGACTGAGCTTTTTTTAATGTTTAGTTAAAGGGATAGGATGGGTTAGATGGACTCTTAAATTTTATGCAAGTTTATGTATGTTAGCTGATGACTTACCTGCCCTAGCATCGTTGTTGCATTCAAATCCATGCGATACTTGCCACTCACAAGGTCAGCTGCCTTCAGCAGAATAGAAATCCTCTCCGATATTGGTCGTGCTTCCCATTCTTTTCTTGCTTCAATACTTGAATCAATTGCTTTTTGAACAATATCCTATATGTAGAATATGTATAGTGTAATGTCATACTAACTTAGTGAGCCATGATTCACAGAAGTATTGAGTGACAGTATATTAAAATCTGTTCAGTTAGCCAGTTTTGTATCTTAAATTTCTGCCTCTTGTCTCTGTATACTTTTTGCCTTAACTTCAACTCCTTTATTAAATACTATTTTCATACATTAAAACAGTTTTAGTTAAGTCCAAAAACTATATAATTTACTTGTGCTTGTCACCCTTAAGTTCACATGAGTACGTAATATGTCCTTGAGGAATATGGACGTAACCTTCATGTACTTAAGATAAAAGTACATTCCAATGGAGAACTGTTCTATCAACTGTACACTGCTATTTAAATTAATCTAAAGAAAACTATTTAAGTATGTTTATAATTTCTAAAACAAGTTTTATGAACTTACTGAAGTTGCCCCGTAATATTTTGCTATCTTCTTGGAGTGATCAAATGGCTGAAAAATACAACAATTGCAATTATCAGAATTTTCTGTTTCTAGTTGAATGGCAGATATACTCAGTTGTGCATTAAATGTTATACTTGTATTTTATGAACTGTTACATGCTTACTTCATTAATTATTACACTAGTACTTACTAGCTGATAACATTCATACGTCATTGACTGTTGCATCCATACTTCTCTTTTCTCAGTTTTCACTAATTTCAGAGGAAAATGGAACCATCACTACAATTCCTATTGTAGAAACTAAAGAAATGTATTACTTAAAAGTAGGTCAAATATTACATTCAGTTCAAGAAGAGAGATCTGATTGAGGGGTTTTAAGATCATTGTGGGAATTGAACTGTATTCAATATATGTGTTGTAACATGTTCTGTTGGTGAGAGAATAATTTGGTAAAGAAATACTCAAACTAATGCATGCCCAACTCTCATGTCGCTTCCTTGTAAATCAGTCAATAACAAATATGATGACTCACTTTGCGTAACTCACTAAATAAATCACAGAGTCACTAACTCCCACTGTTTAACTCGCTCATTGACAGTGAACTGATTTAACTCACCTAGTCTGGATTTGTATACGAAGGTAAAAATTCTACAGAGGTCTGCTACAGTTTTATGACTTCTACAGAGGTCTACTACAGTCTCATGACTTCTACAGAGGTCTAATACAGTCTCATGAATTCCACAGAGGTCCATTACAGTCTCATGAATTCCACAGAGGTCCATTACAGTCTCATGAATTCCACAGAGGTCTACTACAGTCTCATGACTTCCACAGAGGTCTACTACAGTCTCATGACTTCCACAGAGGTCTACTACAGTCTCGTGACTTCCACAGAGGTCTACTACAGACTCATGAATTCCACAGAGGTGCACTACAGTGTCATGAATTCCACAGATGTCCACTACAATCTCATGAATTCCATAGAGGTCCATTACAGTCTCATGAATTTTCTAGATTTCACCAATTACTACTTAAAACTCCCTTTAGTGAAATAAACATAAAATTATATTAACTTAATCCACAGTAATTCCCCCTTCCTGGATTGTTCCTTGAACATTCCTAATGCACAAATAAAATGGTACTTTATGCTTAAAATCAAGTTATTGCTTACAACTAACAAAACAAAACTTCTGATATTTTATTCTACCATGGCTAAACTGTACATTCCCCAAGTATCTTTGAGAATTTTCTCTTAGAAGTTCATGGTATGCAGATGGAATTGCCTCTTGTCCCTTATTACAATTTGCTGTCACATCACTAAGGGTATTCTGTCTAGGTCAAATGAATCCACTGATGGCTGTATCCTTGGTGACCTTTTGGAAGTAGTCTTGAAATGAACCCTGAATTTCTCAGGAGATTCAAGGAAATTCTTCTCTGATGTATTCCTTTGGTTATTTTCTAACTAATGTACTTTTAAATAGAATCAGAGTAAACCAGCTTGGACTATTTGTTCTCTAGATTTTTTTAAAAATCCCATCATTAATTCTTTTCAAAGCTCTATATTTCTATCAACAGCTTCACTCTCTGTTAGGGTGAGGGTGATACACCACTATACCAGTATTATCATCATAGTAAATTTGTGATTTATTACTAGTTAATTTAAGCCTTTCCAGAGTGTAACAAGAATAGTGTTCATTAGTCTCTGTGTGTGTGACTCTGCTGACTGATACTCTTTAGATGATGACTAGAATGGCATGTTTTAAGTTCTCTCTGAATCTCATTGATGATGGTGTGCTGTTTTGTGTACTACCATTAGCTAGCTTGTAAGTAGTGTTGGAAGACCTTGATAATGTTTTCTGATGTTTGTCCAGTAATAGATAATTCATTTGAAAGTACTTGATTTTTCACTATTGTAGAATGGATAAGTGGATAAATAAATTCTGAAAGAAGTTCCCACTGATGAGTTTGTTAGGATAAGAATATGGTTCTGGTCATTAGATAAAGTCCATCACAACAATGATAGACAACCAAGAACATTAACATAGTTAACATACTGTTGTAATCATCCTTCCTCTTGGTGGTCAGGACATTCAACTTGCAATGTGCAGGTCAAAGATCGAAATCCTCATCACCAAATATGCTCACCCTTTCAGCCTTGGGGACATTGTAAGCAACTGTCGATCCCACTACTCATTGGTAAAAGAGTATCCCATGTATTTGTGGTAGGTGATGTTGAATAGCTACCTTCCCTTTAGTCTTTTGCTGCTATATTAGGACAGCTAGCTCAGGTAGCCCTTGGGTTGTTTTGTATTAAATTCAGAACAAAAGAAACTATACTCCCTGTAGTGTCATCTTAGCACTTATGTGCCAAATGTTAAAGGTTGTAGAGATTATAGAGTACTTTGAAATGTAGAGACTGGAGATGTATTGGTTATAGGCATTAAATCCTATTTCAAGCATAAGTCCTCTTGTAAATATAGCAAATTCTATTGTACCCAAGGCATGTTTGTGTTAAGCTCATAGGAAATGGCCATTTGTCGCAGGTTTTCCTGCATCTTGATCCATTCAATAACTGGTTTCAGCCTCATGTCTTTTACCTGAACATCTTTCAGTTGAGTGCTATACCACATTAGTTCTGTTTAATATCACTTGTGAATGTCACAGTACTTTTTGTCATCTTGACTATCTCTTGCTTCTCTCTTTTTGCAATGTTTGTATTCTTTGTTAATCCTTCTGGTTTGTACAATACTTTATTGTATAATTTTCCATATCGTACTTATGATGAATTAATCTTCATTAGTTGGGTATGGTAGCACAGAAGTTATAGTTAATTCTTTCTTTTATTTGTGTATTGGTTGTTCACAATAAGCAGTGTACAAACATTTGTTTTCAAGTAATCTGAGTAGAGGGCAAGCTATTTTAGAAACTGATTTTACAACATGTGTTAACAAGAGCATAATCTCATACAAGTTCTATGGTCTTGGTCAGATCTAAAAAGATTCGATCTAAGATAAGAGTGTAGGCACTGTCTTTCTCTTATGATTATGTATTCACCTACTAATGGTACAATTTGCAATAATTGAAATTCAGATAAAGTAATGATTATTCAACCAATGCAAGTGCTTTGTGAGGTCTTCCTTTGGGGAAATTTCATTGAAATAGATGAGTACAATGTCCAGTATCAATATTATGAAATATTTAAATAATTCAGCCATCACCATGAAGTTTTGTGTAGAAAGTGTCTTTACATTCCATGAGCATGTTACATATTCTATGATATTCATTAGTAGCAAGACTTCAACAGCTCAGGCCATAAACCTCTTTTAAGTTAGTTGGTAAGGTTCTTTATATGAAAGTTTGACATCAGTCTTCACACATCTTGGTTCAAGGGTGATTACTACTGAATTTCTACACAGCTTCACATCTTGCAATGCCACCTGTAGACATGAATTGAATTTTATTGTTTGTTGCATTCCTAGTTCTAATGATGATATACGTGTTTCTCAGATCCACAAAAATTCTTGCAACAAATCTCCTAAAATATGCTGAAGTGTTTGGTTTTATTCTACTCACCAGATATAAATTTATTCCTAATAAATCCAGATATGAATATTTCACTTTTTGATAGTTCTATGACTGTTCTTCTTATTGTCACAGGAAGTTCAACCTCTGGTGTAGTGATTGTGTTGCAGTGGACAGAAATCACCCATTTATAATCTATAAATTTACTTGAAGTAGGCCTAATCTTGCACCTATAAATCTGTGTAACCCACTATTCACATTCTGTCAATGTATTTGCTCTTATGTATGTTTGTTTTGTTTTGTTTTTAAATTTCGTACAAAGCTACACGAGTGTTATCTGCGATAGCCATCCCTAATTTAGCAGTGTAAGACTAGAGGAAAGGCAGCTAGTCATCACCACCCACTGCCAACTCTTGGGCTACTTTTTTACCAATGAATAGTGGGCTTGATCGACACATTGTAACGCCCCCACGGCTGAAAGGGCGAGCAGTGTTGGTGCGACCGGAATTCGAACCCACAACCCTCAGATTATATGTCGAACGCCTTAACCCACCTGGCCATGTCGGGCCCTTATGTATGTGCTACTGAGAAGCTTCCCACTATAAAGAAGGCTTCCAACTTTCCTTTTCCACTTAATTTTTGCAATGGTCCATCACCTTTCATTATGTTTGGAAACAGTTTCCTGTTTGTTATTCCAAAATTGGATTAAACAGTTGTTGACATAGAATAACTATTACTCAACATATTTCCCAACAAAATCCATACATTTGCAGACTTATTTCTTCATATAATGAACTTCTTATCTTATTTATGGCAGGTGGAGTGTGTCCAGCTGGACTCAGCTCCGTATGTCCAGCTAATTCTTGTTTTTTTATGTCTGTTCATCAGCTCTTTGTTGATCCTTTGATCTGGTTGAGCTTGGAGACTCATTTTATGGTATTGTATCCTGGCTCATTATCAGCCATTGGTCCTTCATAATCTCTCCTTTAATAGACACGTTTCTCACAGTATTAACGGTTCTCTTTCTTTTTGGCATCCTTTAAAAGTTGTTTTTGTTCCATATAGGTTTTTTAATTTGCAGTTCTTGGCATTAGGCCCTTTAATACACATGTGATCTCATAATTTACTTGATCCATTATGTGTAACTAGTTGCCTTCTTGGCTATACAAGTATCAAGGGAATTGAAGTTTCAATAATAGATTTGATGATCCACTAAATTACAGATGCTGATGTTAGTTATTTATCTATAATTTCAATGGATTCTAGTTCCATCATGAACTGAAGAACTTTCTTTGAAGGTATACAATCCTACTTTGCTTCAGCTAATTCACATATCCTCATCTCTTATGGCATCTATGAATTGTTGAAATGCCAATAAATTCATCATTTTCTTGGAGCATTTGGGTAAGATAATTGAGCAAGCCTTTCCAAATCTTCCACAAATTTGACTAAAGCATCTTTCCCTTGTGCTCAGCTCCTAGAACCATGCTTTAGATACTTCCTTTTGTGTGTCATTTTAATCCTGTAAATGGAATCGGTAGTGACATAGCTGGAATAGTCCACACAGATCTTGCAGTTTCCTTTGTATAGATCAAATAGTTTCTTCAATTCCATGTTTAGGCAGATGCCGGTATAATCTATAAAGTTGCCATTTCATTTTCCATTTTTGTTTTACCTCTTTGGTTTTGTTCTTACATCAGTCTTGTACTTCAATAATATTTTTGTTGTAATTCCTTGTACATCTCCAACAGATTCGTGGATCTTTTCTTCACTCAGATTTATTTGGTTGTAATCCATTTTTAAGTATTGTGTATTTAATTCCTTCTAAATTTCCATTTCTCATCTCTTAATTTTCTACAATTTTTTCTTTGCGCGAAATTACAAACAAACAAACGAACAAATAATAAAGTTTATTAAAGGCTATGTCCACTGGTAGGCCCAACTTCATAAACAAGTTTCAACAGAAATTCGGAGACTAATAAATGCCTAACTCGCAAATAATGTTCAAGAATTTCATTACTTATTGATTGATAACGAACTCGCTTACTGAATCGCATGTGAACAAACACACTAAATCTGTTTGTCTCTCTAACCAAAACTAAACTGATTAACTGAATTAGCTCTCTCTCTCTGTATGGATATTTGGGTATTAATGTTTGTCTACCCAGGATTGTCAGGTTTCGTTAACCTCTTCCTACAGGTTTTGGTTTTTCAACTGTCAAGCGTATATATATATATATATATATATATATATACGAGGGCCAGAGTAACCCGCATTTACTCAGGCCCCTTTCAGGGCAATATCCATGCATGATCTATACGTACAATTGGTGCAAATAAAACATTTCTCTTATAGTTTTATAGATTATTTGTACTTTCATCAGTTAGATATTAACTAGAAAACATTAAAAAATTGTTTTGTAATTAATCTCTAAACTAATGTGGAGTCTAGTTAATAGGTGGCGCTTTATTATTATTTTATTTATTTATTTTTATTTAGAAAATATATATTCACTGGGGAAAGGTGCTTAGGTCTATTACCATCATGTAAACAATACCTGTCAAGTTCGCTCACTAGTTTATTTTTTCTCCAATTTTTATTAAAATAATTTATTGTACTATGTGAGAGTCTATCTACTACTGTTTCGATATGTGCGTATTTATGCATAAATTCGAAAGATGTTCTAGGTACTTTATACGCTGTTGTGAGTAATGAATTTTGATTTGTTTGCAGTTTTGTTTGAAGTAGCTTTTTTTGCTTACATTTATCCACGCAGGAGATGCATAGCCAGTGACGGATCTAATGTATGTTTGATATACGTATTTTCACAATGTTGTCTGCCGTAGCTCCACTGTTTTTGCCAATTAGACTCATAGCATAGTTTGTTCTTCGCCAGATTTTGTTCTAATTTTATTTATGTGGTTTATCCACGTAAGTTTTGAATCAAACGTAAGTCCTAAGAATTTTGCTGGTGTGTCAATCTGGAGTCGTTCACCATTCATGTAGATCTGTGGTTGTGCTGTTTTTATGTTTAACTTAGCATTTATATGTAGATATTTGTATATGGCGTTACAAAATTTATAGCAGCCATTTCGGATAACAAGTAATGGCTTCCGGCCACGCATCGATCGTGACTAACATTAAATTTAAAAGAATTGTGCTAATAATTGTGTAAGAACCATTACACAACACCTTTTGTGTGCCAATCAACTGTTCGAACAGAGGTGGCATGGATAAAGAAAAGTCGTTTTACCATTTATATAATGCAATAGAAACTCAAGGAGAAGAAAAAAGTTACCACAAAATCAATGAGATAAGTGCCCACACATCACAAACACTTACAGAGTAACTCCACCTACATCAAAGTATTGTACGAACGTGTCATTGATAGTAAGTTTAAAATTGGGTTTAAATGTTAACAAATTTTGGTTGTTTTCAATAACAATAATTAATGCAATATTTCCCACTGACACAGTGTTATGTCTGCGGACTTACAACGGTAGAAACCGGATTACGAGACAAGATGACAACTTTAAATACTACAAGTTTAGAGTCCATAAATCCAGACGACAAACTATTACATATTAAATGTTTGTGATCTGTAAATCCAGATGACAAACGTAAATATTACAAGTTTAGAATCTATAAATCCGTGGTGGGCAGAGCACAGATAGTCGATTTTGTAGCTTTGTACTTAACTTCAAATAAACTAATGCAACAATATTAAACGTATACAATATTTACATGCTTAAAAGTTGTAGTTTAAATGCTGAAATCTGGCGACGTATTAAAAGCCAGTAATTGCCTAAAGTTGTTGATGAAAATCGTATTAATTGTGAGTTGTTTTTTTTCATTGCGCTTCTAAATTGAATCTGCAGTGGAAGAGGGATGAATTCATCTGAATTCAAGGACTTGTATTAATTTTTAGTTTATCAAACTAAATGGGGTAAATAAAGGCCTTTACTTGTTTTCGTTAAATACGACGATACTGTTATCACATTATGATGTGTGTTGTGAAACGTAAATTAATACAAGTCCTTGAAATCAGATTAATTCATTACTTGAGTCTTTAATTATTGTCAAATATTTGGCGTTTGATTATCATATAAAGTGTCAAAATGCGCTTGTATGGTGGTGTCTTTAAATATTTATTTTTTACTTCCGCCATATTCTCAGGCAGCTTGTCTTCCACGATGGCGCGATATAATTTATTATTAAGACGCTTATGACGTCAGTAAAAAACACCTCATTTTTGCTTCTTGTTTTTATAAACTACAGGAAGTTTAAGATTCCATGGAAGTCTAAATTTTTATATATTTTCCAGACTTTACAAATCACCAGTTAATGTAAAACAGCTCTCTCTGATGACCGAAATAATAAATGTGTAATCTACAACCAAATTCTTTTTGCAAACCATTTTTCAAAAAGTACAAAAGCATACTCCTTTTAGCTCTAAATGCAGCAATAACAAAAATAAAACATCATTGTAAGTTTTAGATAGATTAAGCTATTTTCTAGAACTTTGGAAAAATATCTGAGAAAAAAGTGCCTCAAATATATGAAAGTTTTAAGAATACAACCAGAATATTAGAATTCGCAATACGCAGCTTCACAATAAATTTCTAAATACCTACCATAGCTTGATATTTCACATTATCTGTACGAAATTCCTCATTGCCAATCACAATTGGAACATCGGTACAAGTGTTTTTGTATTTCTCTAATGCATCTTCCAGTGTTTTTCGTTCATTACTTCCTTTCAAGTAATCTAAAGTAGGTTCATTCGTAACTTCAAAATCGTCTACCGGCGTCACAAACGATAGCGACCTTACTCTGTGAAATATAGAAACACGTTCAAAATAAACAATATATTTAATAGTTATCAGCTGATAACTGATCAAACACGTGTAAAATAAACTATTTAATAGCTATTATCTTATAACTGGTCAAACACGTGTAAAATAAACAATATATTTAATAGTTATCAGCTGATAACTGATCAAACACGTGTAAAATAAACTATTTAATAGCTATTATCTTATAACTGGTCAAACACGTGTAAAATAAACAACATATTTAATAGTTATCAGCTGATAACTGATCGAAGAAATGTAAAATAAACAATATATTTAATAGCTATCAGCTGATAACTGATCAAACATGTGTAAAATATACAATATATTTAATAGCTATTATTTTATTTCTGATCAAACACGTGTAAAATAAATACTATATATAATAGTTATCAGCTGATAACTACAAAAAAAACTACAACTATAAAAGATGACTATTGCGAAGCTTAAATATTACATATTTGGATGTTTTAAATCCAGATGACAAATCTTTAAATACTACATGTTTGGAATTTATAAATTTAGACGAGAAACTTAAATACTCCACGTTTAGAGTTTATAAATCCAAATGGCATCTCTTTATATAAAGGAAAAAAGACTTGAATAATACAAGTCTAAAATTCAAACACAACTCATGTATTTATTTTCTCTTGTAACTGAAAATATCGTCAAATTTGTTTCAGTTGTTAGAAAAATCACATAAAAATTAAAATAATAACATCAAACCTAGTATATTACTGTGCTCGAATATCTACAACTACTTTGATAAAATTGTTTGTACGACAAAGTTAGTTTTGTGTCAAAAGAGCAAGGACGTGTAGTTGTTCCTGTTTGGAACAAATCCCTTTACACTGATGTTCTATCCAGCCTAGCAGTGCTTCCACGTGGACGTGTGATACAAAGTCATATCTGGAGGACTGCCAAACACCTGATCAGAATTATTAACAAGATATCAAGGTCTCGTTTCACACACGGAAAATGTAGGATAGAATTATCATTCGTTCAGGCCTCTTATGAGTTTGATATTCTAGGTTGCTAAGGAAGATTAAAACTTAATTATACGAATGAAACGGTTTTCTTCAAGCTTATTACTGGTGTGTACAGTCATTTACACTACTCTGATACCACACATATATTACTCATAATTTTATTATCCGGGATTTTGATTTATCTCCAAATTTGTCCCAGGTTCCTATATTCTCACTAGCTCCATATATTTAATTTTCAATTTCACACGATTCATGAATTAAAGTTCTTTTAAGAGCATTAGAACAAAGTATAAGGTTATGTGTTACTAAGGTTTCATTATTTAACCTTCACATGTTAGGACTACAGAAATATTTATACTGGGTGCAGGGAAGACAGTGAGTACATAACCTAAACATGTTGGGCTGTAGAGAGATAAAGTAACCGATGGACAGTGTGTGGAAAAGTTATTCATCTGTAGTATTCTGTGACGTTGTTTACTTACTGCTTCGTGTGTTCTGTGGAATTACATGACGATGATATCCTGGTATTGGTAATGGTAAAAAGGAACGGACGACATTACACGAATTCTTCGTTGATCGATCATTTCTATACACCCTGGTGTATCTAAACCTTGAATTAAATGTATATTGTGAACAGTTTCGATAACTAACTAACCCTTTCACTGATTTCTACTTTCGTATTTAGAAATCCACTAGTTTTCCAAGTTGTACAACAATTGTTATTACGTAGTTAGCCTAAGTCTGGATCAAATCATATCTTTGAGTCTGATAATTGATTTAAACTCAACGAACACAAATTTCATATGAACATGTTATATAAAAGAATAAAATTAGTTTTGTAAATATAAACTACAGCTGCTCTCGTCTTTTTATTTTTTTGGCGGGAGGGGGGATCCAGTAGCACAGCGCTATGTCTGCGGACTAACAACGCTGGAATTCAAGTTTCAATACCCGTGGTTGAGATAGCACAAATAACACCTTGTTTAGCTTTGTGACTAATTACAAAAAACTCCCTTTTTATTACTTAACGATAAAGCGTAATAGTAATTATAAAGTTGAAATTGGCCTTACCTTGAAAACGCCGATAAACTAACTGTAGAATGACGCATGACATTTATACAACGTGGTAGTGCCATCATGGTGGGAGAATAAACTGTAATATATATAACAGTAACGGCAGAAAAGGGTAAGACTGTTTCTTTCACTTAAAGTCACAGTGGTATTGCTTGTTATTATTATAGTCTAGTATCAGTTTACGATTCTGTACTATGTTACAAACAATAGGGTTTTATACACGTGTGCTTACGGAGTCACATGCTCATATTCCTAAGCACACTATGTATACCTACGACGCATAAATTAACAAGAATATATACATATTAAATCAATAAATGATTTGCTTTTGTAATAGACATTTATCAATAACATAACCACACATGTATATATATAATTTAAATAATGTAGTCATACCTAACAAATATTTATATTTGAATCTGAATATTTCGGATTAACACACGTAAATGGTAAAACATAACACGAGTCAAGGTTCTGACGATTCTGCCCGGACAAGAATTGAATATAAAGCTGAAATTCTAGTTATATATCTGTTGAAGTGTTAATATTTCAATTGATGTATTTATTATGTTGTAATTACTGGTGTTGAGCTGTCTATGCTCTTCACACATGGGATTCAAAACCAAGTGTAAGTTCGCAGACATATCGCTGTACCACTGGGGGCTCTTACAGTAGAAAAACAAAAAGTATATATATTTATACACACACACGTACGTAGCATTTTATGGACTGTTATAAAATAATGTATTTCAATCTATATTTTATAATAAAATCATTACTTGTATGTGAAGTGTGTATGTCGTCTGAATTATAAATCGTAAAGGTAATAATATATTCTGGTTGATGAACGATCTGGTATACTTTATGTAAGGTTTTGAAATAATGAAATTCGAAACAAATATTTATTTACTTAATAGCTGCATGGATTGAAATAAATTATATCTCTTTCTGATAGCCGTATACACATATTACGTATAAACCCGATACTTTCTTCTTTTATGACATGCCCGCAGTAGTTATCTCAATTTGTTGACACCTTTTCCTAAAGTAATAATTAGAAAAAAAAATATATATATAATCAACTTATTATCCTTGAACCCAGTGTTTAAGGATTTCCACGTATGTATACATTCAAAAGCTCGTATCTTCAAGCGTTCTATGCAACAGAGATAAAGCCACATGTATCTATCTCTCCGTATTACGAATACTTCCGAGAATAATGCTGTATTTTCGATGAGTTTAATAAGATATATAGCTATTACTAATTTAAATACGTTTATACTTTCATCGATTTTACTAAGCTAGGTATAAATTCATGGTTTATAATGTGCTTATATCTTAATTATAGCATAGTTAAACATTGTTCAAGCACATGAAGAAAATCATGTTAAGACCACTAGATCTGCTATACATTTTGACACCAAGGCGTTCCTCCAAGAAATTCAATTATTGTAATTAAGGTAATTGTTCTTTCAAGTTCAAGCTAACTGGAATTATCTCGTTTAGGGGACAAGTAGATAGAATGTTTCATAGCAATGGTTATTTATCAATAACTGGATTTTACAAGCATCGAAACCGATAGATGGGGTAAGACATGATTCTGAGTTGTTAACTTGCAGAGAAGAATGTAGTTTTGTTTTGTTTTAACTGTTTCACGCAGCACAACAACCGAAGGGCAATTTGTAAACAACCTTCCTAGATTTGAACTTTTATAAGAAGGTAGCAAATCAACAATAGCAACTGCCAACTCCTCTTGAACGTTTAAAGGTCTAACCAATGGTAGGATTTGACCATCACAGTTATAACTCACTCAAGGCTGCAAAGTGTGGAGCGCGTTTCTGCGGCAGTGGATTGCGAACCATGGATCCTCGAATTCACAGTAAAAAGTTATAACATTATGAGAAAGATTGACGTTATCAAGTATATCAAAGAAATTAACGGGAAATGTTTAATTTAGGCTACATTGATATAATATTGAAATATAAGATAATTAATACTTTTTTAAAGTGTTATGTGAAAGGTCACGCCTCTTTTTTAAATTTTGTAAAGTAAAATAGGCTTAGGCGTTCTATGCTGAGTGGCCTAAGTAGTGAAAAAATCTAACTGTAATCTAATATCAATTTGATGTATACAGTTTGTCACTTTTACCGAGCTACTTTAAAGTTTCTTTCCAATAAATATACGATTTCTTAACCTGAACTGTCAATAGCCAGTCACAGCCACTGAGGTTCGATAACTTGCCCAACCGTGAAACAGAAAACTAAGAAGTGATATATTTCTTTCGTATATATTCAAGACTACATCAAAGCATTTTTTTATTTTATCTTTTTTACTAGACAACAAATTTTGTCCATGATTTTAAAACGCGATGCAATAAATATAAAATTATTTAGTAAACGTTAAAGAGCGAGTTACTCTAAATTAAACTGTTTCAGAGCTGTTACAGTGTCGTTCCGTATGGTAAAAAAATGCCCCAATTTCTGAATATCTTATAAACCTAATCACACCTTTTATATTCTCATTTGACAACTACGCAATTGTACGAGTCCCATGAAAATAACTGACGTAAAAGCAAAGCTTCGAGTGGGGAATAGATAAGATAGGCCTTTTTATAAATTCTTTGGTTTCTTGGGTTTACTCGTACAGTTAATGGTACTTGAAATGTTTATACCCAAAACTATTATATTCTGTCATTTTCATAAGATCATGTTGCTGTGGGATGCAGACACCCTAGGTTTTCTTGCCATCTTATTTGTTAGAAGTATAAAATAAATAAATGAATTTTATAAATACAAATGAAAATCGATAAATACAAAAACTAGCTAGCTATATAGTAATATAAAAAGTTTTAACTATAGAAAATCTAATTAAACAAGAAATTCAAAATTACAAAAACAGAGTAATTTAATTTTTTTAATGTAGTTTTGACTTTCTTGTTTCAATACATTCTGTATTATTAAAACCTGTATTCTTATAGCTAGCTACCTAGCTTACATATATATCAATCCCTAGTTGTCTATTTAGAATTAAAAAATATATATTATACTTGTTTGTAAGACAAACAGCCCATTATGTTGTTGTTTTTTGTAGTTAACTCCAAACAAGCGATCAATTGTTTCGTTGTTATTAACTAGATGTTTATGCATAAGCAATACCAACCGTGAGGCGCGTGTATACTCATTTTGATTTTACTCATCAGCATATCTTCAAATCTAATTATATGTCTACATATGTTTTTCAAAGTTATCTACATAATGGTATCCTTTTCGGTCAAGGTCCGTCATTATTTTTGTATACTTGTCTAGAAAAGTAATTTACTTACTTAGAGGGTTGAGGGTTCGAATCTCCATCACACTAAACATGCTCGCCCCTTCAGCCGTGGGCGCTTTATAATGTGACGGTCAATCCCACTATTCGTTACTAAAAAAGTAGCCCAAGAGTTGGCGGTGGGTGGTGATGACTACCTGCTTTCCCTCTAGTCTTACACTGCTAAGTTAGGGACGGCTAGCGCAGATAGCCTTCGTGTAGCTTTGCACGAAATTCAAAATCAAAGAAACAAACTTACTTAGATGAAAATTCTTTAATTCCACAAACGTGTATATAATGATTTAGGCGGCTATATAAGTTCAGTTAGCTTTATTGTTGTTCAGCCAGTACTGTGAAACTGTCATTATTAGTAGTCAGACAATTTAAAGCGTTTTTTGGCCGCCATTTTGTTCCATGGTGATTCCTACTGTTAAGTACTAATGTAATTAATATGTATCTTTTCAATCTCGAAGTTTTTCAGGAAGAAATAAAATCTTAATCCCCACCATAAACTTGTGGTTGACCACTGCTAGTGGGTGTGCTGCTACCTTTTGGTCATTATAGCAAATATTAACTACCTAATTACCAACTGAACACTCGTTTTGTCAAAAAGCTAATGACTAAATGAACACTGTGTCCTTTTTAACTGTGAAATATTGACCAACGAAATGTGTGGACTACATTTCACGACGATGGTTTCCATGGTAATTGCACACAAGCCTTGGTTACTTTGTTAACAATTCTTAATGTACGTTAATGTAATATGAAAAAATAAAAAATAAACAAAGCTTGCTAAATCCGTTAGGTCTAGTTGTCAGAGTTTTCTCTACAGCTAATAGCGTGTAAATATTTTAATTGTAAAGATAATTATTCGTTAATTTCCGTTTGTTCAATTATAAGTCGATCAACACAGGTGAATGAAATAAATGGATATTTACTGGAGTCAGAGCTAACAGTGTTCTTTTTACATAAAACAGGGAACCCTATAACCCAAGTGGCTCAAAAGAGAAAAATCACTTGGTTGATCAGATTTTATGTTTTGTGAGTTATCGTGTTTTTGTTGTTGTTGACACTTCGCGACGTCTTAGTGTCATGAATTGTGTTATTTTACCTCCTCTGTAGACTACTTAGAGTTTTGATACCGGTGATGAGCAGAACAAAAAGTAACCATCTATGTAGATTTGCGCTTAACAACAACTAAACCATTGTTCTTTTAAACGTAGTAGTTTCCCTGGTTTCAGTTTCATGAAACAATCTACTTTTGAATTTGTTTATTTATTTATTTTTGTTGTACAAGAGAATAAAATAAAATGTTACATTTCTACTTTCAAGTATTTTTAAGAGTAAAGTTCTTGAAAGAAAACAGCTACAGTCACTCCCACGTTGAAGAGCTGATTGGTGCTAGTACCAGCTAACGATTTGAGCTGCCTGTTTTAAGGGTTTTTTTTCAAGGCGAAAGGGGGCGCTGCATCAGCCATTTAATTTCGTTGTGGATGTTAAATTCGTTGTTATCCATTTCATTTCACAGTCACAAATGAAAAACATTTTCTGAAACACACACAAAAAAACAGTCATTTACAATAAATGAATAATAAACGATTAAATTTAATTTCAAACTTAGAAGAGGTAAGTTTAAAATATACTTTAATTCTGTTACTACTTTGTTTTTATTACCTAGTGATGAAATCGAGTGAAAAAGCATACACACAGAAAACAATAGCTCTCAAATATGTACAGGTAAGCGACAGTCGAAATTTAAAACATGAAGTACAAGTAATGTAAAAAGTAAATAAGTGATAGAAATCCAGACATTTAAAAATCCCATATTAACGCTGTGTAATAAAGAAGATATTATTAGTAGATTTTTTCTTTACTGAGTCAAAAAGAGTTGTGAAATAAATATCTACTGGCAAAATTGACAGTATTATTTATGGTAATTTATGCTTTTACAAACTAGTAGTTAGGGTTATAATAAAAAATAAATGTTTATGATTTTAAATACACGAATTTGTTCATATATTTAAGGACTAATAAAATACCAGTTGCTCGTGCCATTCAATTTCATGTTGTTTAATTAAATATACTTGAAAGTTTTAAATAATAATTTATTTGTAAGATAATAGTTTTAACAATACCCAAACTTGTGATTCTATCGTAAGTCTGTGGTTTATAACGTTAAAAATTGAATTTTGAGACTTTCGTTGAGCAGTTTTGTGCTTTATAAGGAACAAGCAATAAACTTTCAAACTATTTCACTAAAAATATAACACTTACCAGTCATTACTGTGCACCTGTAACACCTAGAACACTAATAACAACAACCATTTCTATAAAACCTAATGCGTAACAGTGACCAGTTTCACCTGTTTTATATTCAAAGCAACATTCACCTGTCACATCAACCAACAAAGAACACATCACTCACAGGTCACGTCAGTCAACACAGAATACAATACTCATAGATGAAATTAACCAACACAGAACAAAACACTCATATATCATATCAACCAACACAGAACTTACCAACTACATCTATCGTCTCGATAGCATTCAGAGCTATTTTCCAGGTATCTTAAGGCAAAAACTGAAGGAAATTGTTAGAAAGACTCACTTCACGGAGTTTCGGCATGAAGGAAAACACGTCTTTGGGTAACACTGACATTCTGTTATAGCTGCAAGGTAAGTGCTTGATAAGTACTACATTTTTACTTTCTTTCCTAATATTTAATGTAATGTGTAAAATAACGTTTTGTTTTGCTCTTACAACACCAAAACTACAAATTTCAGAGAAAAATAAGTAAGGCACAATTTGTTCTCTTTTGATTGTCCACTTACAACTCAGACCAGGTTTACTGAAAGAGTGTTGCCCTGTTTTGAATTCTCATGCAGGCATGTTGCGCTGAAGAATCAATTTTGAATAAAGTAATAGCATTAATAACTGTCGTGAGAAGGGGTGTAGTCTGCTTGTATTGTCCAATCGTAGAGCTCTTTCAGTGTGTTAAAGAACATTCTGACTGTTTGTAACTCCGTATCCAGTGGTAGAGCTATTTCAGTTGTTAAAGAGCATTCTAACTGCTTGTGATCCCATGTCCAACAGTAGAGCTCTCTCAGAATGTGAAAGAACATTCTGACTGTTTGTGATCCATGTCCAGTGGTAGTGCTCACTCAGAATGTTAAAGAACATTCCGGTTGTCTGTGACCCTGTTTCCAGTGGTGGAGTTCTCTCAATCTGAGCAGCAACATTCACATTGTTACTCTCTCTTAGGAACTGGCGTGAGACACAATATGACTTGTTCGATTCAACAGCAGAAGCGAAAGCGTTAAAAGACAGATGTTTTTTTTATCATATATCATAGTTATTAAGACACATCAGTATAACATTAGAACACCAAATACACTCACAAAACTTTTAAAAATGTTTTAAACACACTGTATTACTCTGATAATATATATAACGAGTGTTGATTTTTATTTGTTTTTTTTTTTAGTAATCCATGTTGGTAATGAAACAAAAGTTTAAACACTGTTTGTAGACTATTCTTGGTAAGCCTGTTTTAAAGTGTAAGAGCAAACTTAACGTTTTTAAAACACATCTACTGCTCTAACATAGAAGTTTTCATTTCGACGATTTAATTTTCTGAATTAAAACTTTTATATAAATCGTTTAAAACAAATTTGTAAGATATACAAATTTACTGTGAATAATTCGTAACACTAATTCATATTACGTGTTAGCTGTAAAATTCTAAGAACTTATGAATAAAAGTAAAGCAGCACGTGTAACAACATATATACCAGAACTTACCAGGATACGACAGGCACGAATTGAGTGAGACTGTTTATCTTAAGAAGTTACTAGAATAACACATGTTGTGATGTTGATAAAGTACATAATTGTTACCTCAGGTCTAGAATTCTTAGGTTTCTACTTGGAACAGCGACTACGTCTCTGGTTATATTCTTTAGTCTATTGTGAGACAGGTCCACGATAGTCAGGGAAGGAAAAATGGCAAAGGTCGTTATCACTGAGATATTGTTATGAGACAACATCAAGTTTTCTATGTTGATCAAATCAGAAGGAAAATATGTATTCGTGATTTTTTCAAACTTATTGAAGGATAGATCCAGCTTTTCCAAGTTCTTCAGGTTTCTCAGGTTCTGTGTTTCGAAACCAAGTTTTACGTTGACGTAGATGTGTTCGTAGCGGTTAATGTCAACACTTTCCTGTCTTGTGGGACAGTCAACACAGGTCTCACCTTTCAGGAGGCAGTTAGATATAACAAGTTTCTTGAGATAAAACTCTTGTCCATTAAGAGGATTGTCACAAAAACTTCAATTTGACAGAATCGTGTTTCGAACCTCCAGTTCTCGTACTCGTCACTGGTTCATCCACTACGGTGGAAATCTTAACTTTCCATCGTCGTTTTATCTTTTACATTATCCTTTCTTTAAACATTCAAAATGACCACCCGGTCCAGTAAAAGATAACCTTTAATGCCAACAACCCTTTCTAGATTGCTCTCGCACCCCGGTATGTTACAGATGACGGTAATAAAGGAGTTTCGAGTAAAGAAGGTTGGAGTACTCATACACAACCAAGGGTTTATATCTTGTGGAGGAGGACATGGAGAACCAGCCTCTCCAGAGGAGAGGAATAAAAGGAAAAATAAATGACGATTATCATCTTCCAAACCTAATGAAGGACAAATATATAAAGGTAGGTTCACCACCTGTATAACCACCAGTTCACATATATCTATAACCACCGGTTCACAACTGTAACATATTGAATACTAAAATTTCAGTTAAAAACAATATTCTATGTATTAAGGTGTTAATTAAAAACAACATTCTGTATAATAAGGTTTCAGTTAAAACAACATTCTGTATAATAAGGTTACAGTTAAAATAACATTCTGTATACTAAGGTTTTAGTTAAAAACAACATTCTATACACTAAAGTTTTAGTTAAAAACAACATACTGTACACTAAGGTTTCAGTTAAAAACAACATTCTATACATTGTGATTTTAGTTAAAAACATCATTCTGTATACTAATGTTAGAGTTAAAACAGCATTATGTATACTAAAGTTTTAGTTAAAAACAACATTCTGTACACTAAGGTTTCAGTTAAAAACAACATTCTGTACACTAATGTTTCAGTTAAAAACAACATTCTATACACTGTGATTTTAGTTAAAAACATCATTCTGTATACTAATGTTAGAGTTAAAACAACATTATGTATACTAAAGTTTTAGTTAAAACAACATTCTGCATGCCAAGATATTAGTTGAAACAACATTCTGTATACTAAGGTTTTAGTTAAAACAACATTTTGTATTATAAGAGTTTAGTTAAAAAACATTCTATATACTAAGGTTTTCGTTAAAGTAACACCCTGTACAATAAGGTTTTAGTTAAAATAACAACCTGTATAGTAAGGTGTGAGTTAAAATAACTTTCTGTATATTAAAGTTTTAGTTAAAACAACATTCTATATACTAAGGTTTTGGCTGAAAACAACATTCTATGTGTTGATATTTTAGTTGAAAACAACATTCTATATGTTGAGATTTTAGTTAAAACAACATTCTATATGTTGAGATTTTAGCTAAAACAACATTCTATATACTAATGTGTTAGTTAAAAACAACATTATATATATTGAGATTTTAGTTAAAACAACATTTTATATACTAATTTGTTAGTTAAAAACTACATTCTGTATACTAATGTGTTAGTTAAAAACAACATTCTGTATTTTGAGGTTTTAGTTAAAATAATATCCTGTATAGTAAGGTTTTAGTTAAAATAACATTCTGTATAAATTCTTTTCTGTTAACATACTATATTCTAAGTGGTTATTATACTTATTAAAACAACATTCTGTAAACATATTACAAATCAAATAGTTCATCTCTCGTGTAAACGTTTTTCAGAAAAGTTTCTTTGTTCTATTTTATCTGTTTGAAAAAAGATTTGTTTCGAATATTTATAAACTAAAAATATTAATATCAGGCGAAAGCTGGTGAAGCAACTGTTTATTGGACGCTCTTGAACCCATGGACTTTTCTGGATATCATCTCTCTCTTACAGTGAGGACTTGCAGATAAGTAAAACGCGTGGAGGGAAGAGGTTTATTTGACCAAACGAAGGGGCTGGCGCCAGGGATTCACGTTATAGACCGGAAAGTTTCTGATTCTTGTTGAAAATGTTTTTACTTTTTTTTGTGAGTAAGTTTCGTACTTCACTTACCCATATATGGAATTTCTTAAAATAATAATGGACTCTCCTTATGAACACTTGACAAATTAATACTATACACCACTAATCATGCTAGACACCCGTATTTTGACGCTTCACGTTTCACAGGTTTTATAAAAGAATGTTTTATTTGGATACGCAGATTTATAACGATAGAATCAGGGGCTCGATTTCCCATGGTTGACAAAACAAATAGCTCGATGCGGCTTTACTGTAAGACATACAAAACATTAATTATTTGGATAGAAGGATCTGTTTTAAATGTGTAACGTATGTTTACTTGAAAAACAGGTCTGTTTTAATTTCAGTAATTCTATATAATTAGGCCCGGCATGGCCAGATGGGCTAAGGCGTTCGACTCGTAATCTTAGGGCCGCGGGTTCGAATCCCCGTCGCACCAAACATGCTCGCCCTTTCAGCGGTGGGGGCGTTATAATGTGACGGTCAATCCCACTATTCGTTGGTAAAAGAGTAGCCCAAGAGTTGGCGGTGGGTGGTGATGACTAGCTGCCTTCCCTCTAGTCTTACACTGCTAAATTAGGGACGGCTAGCACAGATAGCCTTCGAGTAGCTTTGTGCGAAATTTCAAAACAAAACAAAACAAACAAACAAACTATAGTCTTACACTGTTCAATTAGAAACGGCTAGCGCAGATAACCCTCATGTAACCATGCGAAAAATTTAAAAACAAACAAACGCTTTATAATTAATGCTAGGCTTACCTGTTACACAAATATTTCTCTACAACGAACCGAATGGTTTACAATTGTTTATTACTTGATAATAAATAAGTACAATTCGAAACCAACACCAAAACTTAGAAGGTTAACTTTGTATCTTCAGTTGGAGAAAGCGTTATTTTGTAATAAAAAAAGAAAGGAAAACAAAACTTAATCATGAGAAACTTAATGATGCCGATTAGATAAGAGCATAACATCGTGAAAACGTGTAGTAAGTTTGATAATGTCATCAGCTGAAACAAACTTTGAGGTGTACACTTATGGAAATTAAATAAACGAAATCCTAATTTCAGAGAAAGTAACCATGCGTAAAATAAAGCATTTCTAAGAAACCATTTTTAAATATACTTCCTGAGACATATGTTTACTTGAAAACAATGGTCTGTTTTAAATTCAGTAATTCTTTATAATTAATTATTGGGTTACCTGTTTCACAAATACTTCTCTACAACGAAGCGAAAGTAAGTGAAATTCGAAAACAAAACCAAAACTTAAAACAGCAACTTTGTCTTTTCATACCATAAGAAACATACCAAGAAAATATCGATACGCACAGTTCAGTTCATCATTTAGCGACCATATGGCTTACCGACCTATACTGCTTATTGAATTCTATACGAAAAAGTGACTGAATATCCGTCAAAGGAATACCGTGTTAACATTCTTAACACTTTGTTTACATAACGACGCATGAACCGATACTAGTATATTAATGGTCACACAACAGACTTTAGAATATGACCTTTAACTTCTAGATCATCTCCTATTTTCTTCAGGACCTGGTATGGCCAGGTGGCCAGAGCGTCCGACTCGTAATCTGAGGGTCGCAGTTTGGAATCCCCGTGAAACCAAACATGCTCGCCCTTTCAGCCGTATGGGCGTTATAATGTAGGTCAATCCCACTATTCGTTGGTAAAAGAGCAGCCCAAGAGTTGGCGGTGGGTTGTGATGACTAGCTAGCTGCCTTCCCTCTAGTCTTACACTGCTAAATTAGAGACGGCTAGCGCAGATAGCCCTCGTGTAGCTTTGCGCGAAATTCAAAAAAGAAACAAATAAAAAAGCTAATAATTTATCCTATATTTAAACCGTTCAATAAAGAAAAAAATTATGTAATACGAAATATAAAATACGCTTAATGGAAGAAACGGGAATTTATGACGTTTTAATGTAAATCTGGAAATATTTATTTTGGACAGACTAAACGTAATTTAGAATATCGTTTCATGGACCAAAAAGGATACATTAGAAACATATAAAAAAAAACACATGAAAATTCGGTATTAATAGAACATGTACATGAAACACGACATGCGATATTGTGCTTAAATACCATAATATTAGTTCAACCAAAAGATATATTTAATGATATTCGAAAATCCTTGGAAATAAGTAAATATTAAAAAGATCATGGATCGTTAACCTGTTGACTGCCAAGTATTTCAGTTGCTACGGCAGCTCCTATGCCGGGGTTTTTTCAGCAAAACTGAGTAATTTTTAAAACAAAGGAAATAAGCAACAAATACTATTTTTTCTGTAAGCCAAACTTATAGTAGTACATAAAATAAAAAAATATGTACAAAACATGAAACAATAATGCACAAAATGTCATTTTTGGGTATTGAAATACATGACACATTTAATAATTCAATTCGTGTGAAATGTTTTGAAGCAGGGGTGGGTCAACATAAAGAGCCACTTTGCAATCAGTACATTTATATCTGCTTTCTCTTCTCGTGGATTTGTCAGAGCACACTTTACACTTTCTAGTGGGGTGTTTTTTTTATCTGTTTGAGGAATAAGTGTTGGGAAGTGACGTTCTGTGAGGCAAAGGGGGTTTTCCAAGGAAGGCCGGACTCTGGTGGATTTTGGGCGCTGGGTGTGGTAATCTTCAATCAGGGTACGGATGACACCGAGTCTAAACTCCAGGAGAGATAGGTTGTTTCCCAGTGATTTGTAAACTACCAAAGCATTGTGCACTGCTATATCCATCATGTGAAAAAGTACTTTTTTGTACCACTTGACAGCCTTGCGCATACTCAGATAAGCATGCAACACACTGTCACACAAGTCAACCCCCTCCCATATACCTATTGTAATCAATGACACATTTTGGTTTTACAATAGCTGCACCAGTAGCACGGTTGATCTTTCCAGTGTTTTGCATGGTATTGTAATGTATTGTACTCAACATGAAAATGTCCCTTTTATCCTTCCAGTGAAAAACACCAATGTTGTCTTTTTATGCCACTTCCATTTCTCCCTTTTGGATATTTGTGAAACATTTCGGCGTCCCAATTCGATTTTCATTACTGTCCCACACAAATAGGTGTCACGATCAAGCAATGACTTCGCTAAAGTGGGATTTGTAAAAAAAAACGATCCAAATAGAGCTTATAATTTTGTCCAAACAATGGTTTCATCAATGTGCGTACAACACGTTTGCCCTGCCGCCCTCTTTAGTGCTGTACTGTGTAGTAGCATCAGTATAGATGAAAAAATCCCAAACATAGCCTGTTACACTTTCACACAGCTCATAACTTTTGACTCCAAACCTAGCCATTTTAGATGGAATGTACTGTTGAAATCCCAGTCGACCCTTTCATAGTATCAAGGATTCGTCAATACAAACATGTTCGTTTGGTGAATCTGAGGTTCTAAATTTTTCTCGTAAATGGTCAATAATGGGCTGTATCTTGTGATGTCGTTGGTCAACAATATTTTCCTGGGTATTGTCAGCAAAGTGTAGCATCGATAGCAGCAAAAGAAACCGGTTTTTGACATACAGTGACCAAACATTGGTGTGGCAAGCAAAGGGTCAGTACTGAAGTACATGGAAACAGTTGGTTTTCTTTCTATGCCCATTAGCATTACCAGGCCCATAAATTCATAAATTTCCTTCTCATTAGTTGGCTTCCATAATTTTACTCTGGAATGTTCCTTCAAATCAGCGCGGGCCATCATAGTTTCTGCATATTTATTGGTCTCTGTTACGATATGGTTGACAATTGTGGGAGGGAAGAACTTTTGAAAACAATAAAAGGGCTTTGAGTCTTGACTCAAATCGTCGTACTGGACACCATGAGTTCCTGAGAAGGGGTTTATAACTGGAGCAGCAAAGGATTCAGCGTTCCAATCATTGTCATTAGGGCACTTTTTCTTGGAACTGTTCTTATCACGACTTGCAATTTTACGTTTACTCCCTGGTGTTATCGCCCGTTTACCAGTGCTGGTTAATGGCCAGTTATCTTCACTAACATCTGAGCCTTGTATTTCCGTATTTTTCAAAGAATCTTCAAAATCCGAATCTTCTGAATCGCCACTGCTATCTTCAAACTCCGAACCAAGTTCAAAATACAACTCTAATGCTTCTTCATTTTGTAACTTTTTCATGACGCCATTTTGGATCGAAAGTGAAACAATTTGTAAGTAGGTCAAATGCATTTATGATGCTGATATCTAGCGTTGAAGTTAGGTATTATTGAGAACGAATTAACTCTTCCGTGGTTCTGTGTTACCGATCGGCTTGGACGAGTTATCTCGTCTACGGCACTGAACAGGTTAAATAGATGAAGATCCGGCGAGTACTTATGTAAAAATGTGGTGTGACCTATAAAATGTTCACGCGGAATTGTAAACTTGATCTATTTAACAAAAACACGAAAAAGTATAAATTAGAGATGATTCTGTCTTACATTCACTCCTGAAGATAATGTTGGAACGTTGAAACATGAAGTCAACGTTTTAGTAGTCATATATCTACCTTCAATAAAATGTTTTAAATTGTGTATTTATTTTAACATTATACACAAGACTCAAGAAGTAATACTCATCTTTTATCAGACTTTCTAAAACTTCTCCCATAATGATGTGTAAGACTAATGGATCTATAATTAATAGAACAATTTTTATCACTTCCCTTTAGAAGAGTAGGTACATTAGCTAACTTCCAATCCTTTGGTACCTGTCCACCATTCATGCACTGATAAAAAATAGTGAGTGGCTCACATATCCAAGCTTTAACCTCTGTCAAAACTTTTTGGGAAATATTTGGCCCAGGAGCCTTATTGTTTTTAAACTTCCCAGTTTTTTCTTAACCAGTTCAGAATTAATGTACTCATTTTGTTTTATCTTGTTTCCATTTATCAACTGTTCAAGATGTGAAATACTGTTTAAGTATTCATTAGTAAAAACTGAAGAAAAAACACAAAATAATAACCCAGGCACCTCATAAAAATCAGATACTAACTTTCCTTTATTATAATTCAAGGGTTCTACTCCGATTTTAACATTCTATTCATCTTTAATATGTTTACAGAAATCCTTACTTTTACAATTTCAGTCACTTTTTTTTCAAACGTACCTTTTAATGCCCTAATTTCCTGTTTCACTGACTATCTTGATATTTTATAATCTTCTAAGCTTCCTGTCGCACAAGGCAACTTAAATTCCATAAATTTATTATACTTTTCTTTAATTTTATGTATTATTCTCTTTGTGAACTAATTCAGTTTTGTTTGTTTTTTCACTTGCAGCTACTCTTTTCTTTTTGTAAGGAATATGTCACCTTGAATATTTAAATATTTCTTTAATTAGCTTTAATTCTTTAATTTATTAGCTCGGTTTTTCTGAACAACTTCGCTGACCAGTTCAAAACAAATAATTATTGTTGCATGCTTTCAACATTTGCAATCAAAATATTAACCTTGACCTACTTAGGCAACAAAACATCAAATCTGATAGAACTCATATTGGGCGAATAAAAAATAACTTGATACAAGAAGAATATTAGACACATTGTATTCCATTTTAACAAAAAATATTTTATGTTTAACAATTTCCATTTGTCATGTTTATTTACGTATTATATTTATTCACACCATAATTTTAGTATGAACGATATAAAATGTAAAAATATATAATCTAAGAGAAGGTTGACAAGTTAAAAATTTAAAACTATGAAATTTGATAGAAAAATAAATACACTATTAACCATTATTTTAATAAGATCGTTAAATTCTTTATATTTTTAATTGTTCTTGAAAGTTAAATTATCGTGTGTCTCATTAATGTTGAAATTTGAAGTATTGTGTTTTCATTATTGTTGAACTTTATATTATTGTGCTTTAATTATTCTTGAACATTAATTTTTTTATTATTATTATCGTTGAGAGAGGGTAATCGTGTAGGTTTGATGAAGCTAATGAAAATATCTATAATAGAGGGAGAATTTTCTTGCAGTTACATGACGTCATCTTTCAATGTCACCAGTTGTTCCATTATTGCCTTCTAAATAATTTAATTTAGTCCATGACCTGGACACCAATGGATTATAACTAAACATATAACACACATGTGACGAAATACAAATGATATACAGTGTTTCAAAGAGATTGGTTCGTTTTGGATTTCTTGCTGTTTAATTTGATAAAGCTACACATGGGCTATCTCAGCAAGTCGTACCTAATTTTGTAGTGATAGTGTGTTTTTCTTATAGCAAAGTCACATCGGGCTATCTGCTTGGGCCACCGAGGGGACTCGAACCCCTGATTTTAGCGTTGTAAATGCGTAGATATACCGCTGAACTAGAGGGGTGCATGTAGTGATAGACTAGACTCTTTTTGGAACCACTTACTACCAAATCTTTACCGACGAATAATAGGATTTATCACTGATTATAACAGCCCCAGGACTCAAAGGGCGAGTGTGGTCGGTGGTAGTGTTCAATCCTGCGTCTCACACATTGGGAGTAGAGCATCACAACCATCGTGTTATTTCATGTAGGATTGCAGATTAAAATGTCACAAATGTGTATATCAACATTACCGTGTAATTTCTGTTATGGCTCTAAGTCGAAAACATCCAGCTGTAAAAATATGTTTGGAATCCGAGAATAACGAATCGTTACCAATATTTTCAGTTAGAAGAAAACTACTTTTGAAAATAAAAAACAAAGTTTTGAAATATATTGTCTATTGTTAGTTTCAAACCTCGTAAACGAAAAAAGGAACGTAATTCCAGTTTGGTAAGTGATCGAATAAATGTATCCGATACATTTATTTATTTGATTTACAAAGATAATCGAACACAAGTTAAGACATAGAAAAAATAGACAAGGCTCCATTAAAACATAGTTTTATTTTTTGGATAGCTAATGACGCGAACTGCAACAGAAGTCCTATGGGACGGTAATTTTCAGGTGGTTGAGAATGGATTTGATTGTATACTGAAGGATGAAAGGTGAGTTTAACTTTCCTTTTCCTTGACGCTAAGACAGTTGTAAAGGCTTAGCTTTATGTTACATTATAATAGTCCTTGTATTTTTAAATAAACGATGGTAAGATAGTCAGGTCTAAGAATAAGGGTTCCTATAACCTGAAAACTTATTGTTGAAACTGAGAAAATACTAAATATCTTAATGGGCGTACTTTTAAATAGTGTAGTTTTTATCGCAAAAGTAGCTCTATCAAGTCTGAGATTGTTTATTATAAATTATATTATTATTAAATGTTGACGTTTTTCTTATATGATATACTACGTTAGCAACAAGTAGAAGAAAAGCGTCAACAATATATTACGTTAGGAACTGTTCCACGAAAGCCTATATTTCACAACAATGAAATTATTTATGTTGCCCTGGTAACGGCGGGTAGTTCAAAAAGAGAGGTACGTTGGTTTTTGTCACTGGTCACATGATGAAAGGTTTTGTGAATCTGATATTTGTGTTTGCAAAAATATACATTAATATACCTTTTAGAACCAACATAAGGATAAACAAAAATAGTTACCAGTTTCTAAACAAAGAAAAAGTATCTAAAGATCACACATCTTCAACAGAGAAACCTTTAAGAATTCGCCTCTAGACAATTTTTTGAAGAAACTTTTCATAAATCGAAATTAGGAATAATGAAAGATTAATATAGACAATTTCAGAAATAATTAGCATATCTTTTAATATATTTTAACAAAAAGTAAAAATAAATTAATAATAATAGATTTTATCTCAGTCTGAAAAACGTACTTTCGTAAATACATCTTTCATAAAAAAAATCCAACTACAAAATACTTATTTTTATAATATTTTCTATCAGTACTAGAAATATCGCAAATCATAAATTTGGGAAAAAGAAGATCCTAAAAATATAAGAAATGTTCAATAAAGGATATATATCTGAACATTTTAAAACTGCTATCTGCGTAAAGTTTTAATCTCCAATGCAGCGTTAGGTATATCACTGATGGTGGATGTACACGGTATAAGTTTGTAATGGTGATAGATGGACGCGCACTTTTTGCAAATACACAAACCGTTGTGGACGTGTCCATAAGCTGTGCTGGACCTCAGTAGCGAACTGCTGGTTCTTTATTCCTCTTTTCTCTATAAATTGTTTCATTAAATACTGTTGGTTATAACTTTCAAATTTCTTCTACTGCCCATGCTCGTCTACTTTACAGAATTTCAAACATGAAAACTGTGTTTTGTTATGTTTCCTGAAAGCTATTTTTCGATTGAATATTCTAAGGTCCTATCAGAATGACTTAAGATATGTATGTTGCATGTGAGAAGGTGTATAGGTTGCATGTGAGGAAGGTTTTAATATGTACATGTTGCATATTAAAATGAATCAAGTTGTGTATGATTCATGTCAAAGCAGTTTCTGTGGAATTCTTTGTGACGTCTTATCTGATTCTTTGATACACTCTGATCTCCTTATGTTCATGTATCATATGAAGAGGACATTCACCATGGAGATCCAAGTGTTTTCAAAGAACTAGACGAAGAGCTGATATTAACCAAACTTTAATCATTATATTAAATGTTTTAATAATGGTAGTTTGTGCGAATAAATCTAAAACCAAGCTCAGGAACAATTAAACTAACAAGAGTATAATATGATTGGAGAAAGTGTTTCTGAAGCTTTTTGTTTAATTTGTATAAGGAGAATGTGAAATGACCGTGACCCCTGATGTGCCACACAAAAACATTGCCGACAGTAACGAAACAAAGAACCAAAATGAACGATTATTGGATATTTCGTAAGTTATAAATTACTCTGTCCCAGTATAATGTTTGGCTCAAGGCGTATGTGTGTAAATTAATGTAATCTTTAACTAAGCACGGTTACAAATAAAATATCTGTACCGTATATTTACTTGAATAATTGTTGCAAATATTTTACTCTCATTGAATTCTAGGCCCAGTACTTTACAGTTTCATACGTCCCAACAAAATTGTGCGGCAATGGAGGCGCTGATAAAACTCCAAAACAAAATGGACAATGCTGTTGCTTTCAAGGTAAATGTTCTGCTATTTTACAAAGATCTGGCATGTGCAGGTGATTAAGACACTTGACTCGTAATCCGAGGGTCGCGGGTTCGAATTTCCGTCACACCAAACATGCTCGCCTTTTCAGCCGTGAGGGCGTTATAAGTGATGGTCAATCTCACTATACTTTGGTAAAAGAATAGACCAAAGCCAAGAGTTGGCAGTGGGTGGTGCCTTCCATCTAGTCTTACACTGCTAAATTAGGGACGGCTAGCATAGATAGCCCTCGTGTAGCTTTGGCGAAAATTCAAACCAAACTATTTAACAAAATAATAATATGTACAATTTATTATTTGAAAACATCTATTATTATATTATATAGCGTCAGTTTAATAGAGTTCTTGTTTTGTAGATTTTGTCACATTCTATATTTTTATATTATTCTTAAAAATTTAAAACTGATGTACATTGATTACAAACGCCCCCAAGTAGCAGAGCGGTATATATGCAGACTTACAATGCTAGAAGTCGGGTTTCGATACTCGTGGTAAGTAGAGAATAGATAGCCTGTTGTGTAGCTTTTGCTTAACTACAAAAAAACAAACAAATGATTTTATATATTATGGTGTCTAATTTAATTACATTTGTTTTTAATAGATTAAAACTTCCAACCCTGGTGCATTCAAAGTTCAACCAGCTTGCGGTGTTCTGTGGCCCAAACGATGTCTTACAGTGCTGGTTCAAACTATTCCTGGTAGGTAGGTTGTTTAAGAACGTCTTAAAGCTTTGGTTCAAACTATTGTTGGTAGGTTATTGAAGAACGTCTTAAAGTGTTGGTTGAAACTATTTTCGGTAGGTTAATTGCTGAAGAACGTCTTAAAGTGTTGGTTCAAACTATTCCTGGTAATTAAGTCTTATAGTTGGTTCAAACGTCTTAAAGTTCAAACTGGTAGGAAGGTTCTTGAAGAACGTCTTAAAGTGTTGGTTCAAACTGTTCCTGGTAGGAAGGTTGTTGAAGAACGTCTTAAAGAGGTGATTCAAATGGTGGAATGTTTGGAGAACAATACACAATTATGGTCTGTGTGTAACCTAACGGTGTAGTACAAAACGTCACTCTGACAACTGGAGTTAACACAACACACAATTATATATTTCTATAAGAAACTCACAACAATATTCATGTAGTTCGAATGTCATAAGAAAGAAAGAACTGAAGTACAACTCTTTCGAATATGGCAATATATATATATATATATATATATATATATATATTACAGTTAGTTAGAATACCATCACATAAGAAAAACACAACAACAGTATTGTTCGTAATAATATCATAAGATAAGAAACATATTATTATGACAACGGGTTTGAACCAAAAAAAGAAAGAAACGCGTAACAATATCGCACGTAGTTTCGATATAAATTAATTTGTGGACCAGAAAGCAGCGATTCATCAACTTAACACTATATTGTAACATTTTAATAGTACATTTAATTTTTAAAATGTTTTACTTTTCACCATATCTGTTAAAACAACTGGTTTATGATTCCTGCTTCTCTGTGACACGTGCTCCTCATGTGACATGGTTGTTAGATGGATGAAGGTACGTGATTACCAATTCTATACACTTTTACATTACAGTCAAGACTTTCGTGTTTTTATTTTTTGTAAAATATGGCACTATGACAATATTTACATTTAAATGATTTTACTCCAAGAAATGCCTGTTTTAAAAGTGATAATATATTTATATTTTTATAGGTATGGTCGTTCAACCAAACGATAAGATTCTGATTCAAATGGTTGCTGCAAATAAACATAACAAGAACGTTCACGAAATTAAAAAGTTGTGGAGAAATATTTCTTCAGAAAGAATAGTCAATCAGAAGTAATTACCGTCAGTATTTGTTCATGTTGTTTATTAATATTTGTTCTAATTGTTTGAAATCTATTATGAAGTGAAAACTGGAACAGACGGGACGCAACTCTGTATCACCCACCTGTATAGTAAGTAAATTTTAACTCTTAAAAATGCCACCTAGTGGCGCAGCTGTATGTTTACGGACTTGGACAGCTAGAAACCGGGTTTAGAAACCCATGGTGGCCAGACAACAGATAGTCTGATGTGTCGGTCTTTGCTTAATTCCAAAGAAACAAACTCGAAGAAACCGATTGGCAATAAATTCTTCGTCAGAGTTAGTTAGGCCCAGTGATATGAATTAGGTAAACATCAAGAGTACATTGTTTATTAACTAATATACAGTACTGTGAAAAGTATTTCGGTAAAGTCAGGCTATTTTCAAACAACAGTGGAAGGTAAATCACAGGTGAAACATCAACATATTACTAACCTTCATATTTAGTACAACAGAAACTCACTTGAAGTGGTTGAGTTCAACAAACAGTTAATATTTTGTTTTATAACTGCAGACAGTCTTAGAGACATTGTTATAACATATTTAATCAAAGTGTCCTTTGAGATTTTACTTCAAACGTCTCTAATACACTACCATAAAGTTCCTTTACAAGTAACTTGTGATTTGTCAAGTTTTTGAGCTGTAAAATCCCAGATCTGTTCAACTAGATTGAGATCAGAGCTCTGTGGGGGTCATTGTATCATTTAAAGGACTTCAACAGCTTATTTCCTAGATAAGTAATTTCTGTATAAGTGGGATGAGTGTTTTGGATAACTATGTTCTTGGTAATGGAAACCTTTACCAATAATACGGTATACCAAATATCAAATTACGGTATACTATGATGGATCAGTATCTGATGGTACATGCACTAGTCCATTATTCCATCTATTTTGTAAATATCTCCTGTTGCCTCACCAGAAAAACACCCCTAAGTCATCACACTGCCTCCCCATGCTTCATGGTAAGTGTTATGCAGTAAGGGAAATATCTTTCATCTTTATTCCACTGAAGGTACAACCTACAATTTTAATCTATATATTTCGAACCTTGACTCATCAACAGTCCAGTTTTTGTGCTTTCTACAAAATTTCAGTCTCTTGACAATATTTGAAGATCAAAGTGGAGGTTTTTTTAAACTGCAACACGACCAAATATTCCATTCTAGTTGAGTCTTCTAGATACTTTAGGTTTGGACACTTTTCTATCATTTGATACATGGTTGTTTATCTTATGCCTAAGATCAGTAGTAGTCTTCCTTCTGCCCTGAAGGATACATAAACGAAGATACTTAACATCAGTATCAATAAGTTTAGGTGTTCTGTCTCTTCCTTTCCTATTTTCAAATTTACCTGTTTTGGTCTCACAACGTATGATGTTTTTGACAGTGTTTAGGGAACATTTCAAGTCTGCAGTAATCTGTCTAAGAGTCCAACCAGCATTATGTATAGCTTTTATGTAAACTCTCTGCTCTAATGACATTTGTATGTGTGTTTGGGGGCCACGGCATAACAACAAAACTTAATATATATTCTTAAACACTGTTTTTACCAAGGTTTATATGTGGAGTGTTATTAAATTGATTTCTTCTAACATGCACTGCTGGCCAAAATCTTAAGGTCAATGGACATAAAGAAAAAATATGCATTTTGCGTTGTTAGACTCAACCACTTTTTTGAGTAGAGCTTCGAAAGATGGAAATAAGAAAAGGGGAAAAAAAAATTTAGCATTTAATAGGGAAAATGTGAACACTATGAAATTAGCCTAAATACTAGCTGATTAAAAGTTTAAGACCATACTGAAACGAAGCATTAATTGGTAAATACTTAACGAAATTTAGCCATTTGTGTTCAAGCGTTAGCGTTGTCAACATCTCCTACTCACATCTCCTGTGTTACATTGAGTAAAAACATGGCAAAGGCTAAAAGTTGACAGTTTGAATGTGGCAGAATTGTCGAGCTGCAAAAGTAAGGTCTCCCTCAACGTGCCATCGCTGGTGAGATTGGGCGTAGTAAAACTGCTGTTGCAAATTTCTTAAAAGACCCTGAGGGATGCGAAACGAGAATTTCAAATGGTCGGCCTAAGACAATTTCGCAGGCGTTGAGCAGGAGGATTCGATGGGTTGTCTGGCAAGACACCAGCCGATCGTCGAACCAGATTAAGGCTCTTACGGACGCAGAATGCAGCTCAAGAACAATAAGATGGCATCTACGAGAGAAAGGCTTTAAAAACCGTAAACATCTTCAAAGGCCACACCTCCTTCCGCACCACGAAACAGCTCAGTTAAACTTTGCTGAGAAGCATCAATCATGGGACTTAGAAAAGTGGACGAAGGTTTGTTCTCTGATGAGAAAAAATTCAATCTGGATGGTCCAGATGGCTTCCAACGTTACTGGCACGATAAGGATATCCCACCGAAAACATTTTCTACACGAAACAGTGGAGGAGGTTCCATCATGATCTGGGGTGTTTTCTCCTTCCATGGAGCAATGGAGCTTCAGGTTATAGAGGCGCGTCAAACAGCAGCTGGCTACATTGGCATGTTGGAGAGGGCATCCTTATTGACTGAAGCCCCTCGCTTGTGTGGACATGACTGGATCTTTCAGCAAGGCAAAGGACTTTTTCATGGCGAATCACGTGATTTTTTGGACCATCCAGCTTGTTCGCCCGAACTGAACCCCATTGAAAATGTTTAGGGGTGGATGGCAAGGGAAGTCTATAGAAATGGACGTGAATTCCAAACATTGCATGATCTTCGTGAAACCATCTTCACCACTTGGAATAACATTCCAGCCAGTCTTCTACAAACGTTTATATCGACCATGCCAAAGCGAATGTTTGCAGTTATTCGCAATGACGCCCGTGCAACTCATTACTGAGACCTTTTGTTGGGCATTTCCTACCCTAAACTAGGACTTCTTTTTGGAATGGTCTTAAACTTTTGACCAGCTAGTATTTAGGCTAATTTCATAATGTTCACGTTTTCTCTATTAAGTGCTAAAAAAGTTTTTTATTTTTATTTCCTTTTTCTTATTTTCATCTTTCGAAGCTCTACTCAAATAAGTGGTTGAGTCTAACAACGCAAAATGCATATTTTTTCTTTATGTTCATTGGCCTTAAGATTTTGGCCAGCAGTGTATATATCAGTACCATACGCTAACTTTTTGCTAGTTTCTGTCTATATAGTTAAGACACTACATAGGGTACCATGACAGTTATTTCAGACCCTAAATTTGATCAGTACGTTCATTCAAACATAACCCTTATAACATGTCCTCGATACAAATATGTGGGAATTATAAAGAATGACAAGTATTCTCACCCTGGCTCATTCAATTGTCAATATGGATCAGTGAAACATTGCCATAGTGTTAAAATATACATTCTATAATGACATGGAAGAATTAGCCCCATAAAATGGAAAGAATAAAGATATTCCCAACACTTTTACACAGTACTGTACCTGTGCTGTAAGTATTATCACGGGTTCGAATCTCTGCTATTATTTAAGTTCAGGGTGATACACCCCACACAATTTTTTTTAAAAAACTTACTGTGGCCAAAAGTACACGTCGATAAAAGGCTTTGTGTCTCTCGATACGTTTTGTTCAAAAATGTAATTTTTTTTATAGGTAATGAGAAATTGAAGTTCAATTTATAAAATACATTTTTCACTCAGTAATATAACATGTTTGACACTGGTTTACTTCTGTGGTTCAATTTATAGAATACTGATATTTTTACATGTTTGTATATTTTGCTTAATACTGGTTTACTTCTCTAGTTCAATTTATGAAATTTTGACATTGTTTACACCATAGTATACCATGTTTAATACTTGTTTACTTTTGTGGTTGAATTTATAAAATACTCACATTTTTACACCATAATATACCATGTTTAATACTGGTTTACTTTTGTGGTTGAATTTATAAAATACTCACATTTTTACACCATAATATACCATGTTTAATATTGGTTTACTTCTTTTGTCCAATTTATAAAATAATGATATTTTTTACACCAATTTATACCATCTTGATGCAGGTTTACTTCTCTAATTCAATTTATAAAATACTGAATTTTTTTACACCGATGTATACCATATTAATACTGGTTTACTTCTCTGGTTTAGTTTATAAGACACTGACATTTTTTACACCATAGCATACGACGGTCAAAAAAGGTTGGCTTCTCTGGTTAAATTTCTACAATACTGGCATATTCGACACCATAGTGTACCATGTTTATTACAGGCTACTTTTCAGGTTTAATTTGTTAAATTAAAATTACTGGTTTACTTCTCTAGTTCCATTTATATAATACTGGCATTTTTCACACCTTAGTATATTCTTTTTAATATAGATTAACTTCTCTGGATCAGTTTATAGAATACTTAAATTTTTTACACCATAAAATACAATGTTTAATAGACGTTGACTTCTCTGGATCAGTTTATAAAATACTGAATTTTTTTGCACCATAAAATGCAATGTTTAATAGAGATTGAGATTGACTTCTCCGGTTCAATTTATAAAATACTGACATTTTTACAGCATAGTATCCCACGTTTTATTCAGGCTAACTTCTCTCATTCATTTATAATATACTGATATTTTTGCACAATAAATACCATGTTTAACACAGTTTTACTTCTCTAACCCAATTTATAAAATACTGACATTTTGTATACCATGATATACTGTGTTTAATATGGGTTTACTTTTCTGGCTCAGTTATTAAAATACAGATATTTTTTGCAACATAGTATATCATGTTTAATACTGCTTCACTTCTGTGGTTAAATTAATAAAATAGTGACATTTGTTACACCACAGTTTCGAATGTTTAATAGAGGTTTATTTCTCTGGTTCCATTTATAAAGGACTGGCATCTTTTATACCATAATATAGTATACTTAATACTGCTTTGCTTATTTGATTAAATTTTTAGATACTCATATTTTTTCTCCTTAATATACCATGTTTAATACTAGTTTACTTCTCTGGTTCAGTTTATAAAATACTGACATTTTTTTACACCATAGTGTACCATGTTTAATACAGGTTTCCTCCTCTGGTTTAGTTTATAAAACAGTAACATTTTTTACAACATAATATACCTATTTAATACGTGCCGACTTCTCTGGTTCTATTTATAAAATACTGACATTTTTTTACACCATAGTATCATACGTTTTATACAGGTTAACTTTTCTTGTTCAATTTATTAAATACTGACATTTTTACACCATAGTATATCATGTTTAATAGTGGTTTACTTCTCTGGTTGAATTTATAAAATACTAACATTTTTCACACCATAACCTACCATGTTGAATACTGGTTTATTCCTCTGGTTGAGTTTATAAAATACTGACATTTTTACACCATTGGTTACCGCGTTTAATTCAGGTTCACTTCTCTGGTTAAATTTATAAAATACTATCATTTGTTACACCATAGTATATCATGTTTAATACTTCTTTACTTCTCTGCTTGAATTAATGAAATACTGGCATTTTTACACCATAATATACCATGTTTAATTCTGGTTTACTTCTCTGGTTCAAGTTATCTAATACTGACATTTTTCACATCATAATA
This sequence comes from Tachypleus tridentatus, assembly GCF_004210375.1. Lineage (NCBI taxonomy): Eukaryota > Metazoa > Arthropoda > Merostomata > Xiphosura > Limulidae > Tachypleus > Tachypleus tridentatus. The sequence continues at coordinate 151,759,522 of NC_134834.1, forward strand.
TACTATATTTAATATTGGTTGACTTCTCTGGTTTAGTTTATGAAATACTAATCTTTTTCAGACTATAATTTCTAAGTTTTATTTCCATAATATCCTTTTGTAGATAAAGTTTTAAAACCCCTCGTTTTAATCATTAAATAATTTTGAGATGTTTGGAAGTCTGTTGAGTGATAAATTAGAAAAAAAATCCAGAAAAATGTTTAGTGACGAAGCGAAAGCTAGACCAATCTTCAAAAGAAAAAATATCTCCATGACAACCGTTGATTCTTGATGAACTTGTGATTATATAATAGCTCATTCGTTAAAAAAGTTCATTTTAGTTTCCTTTATATGTTCAATTAATAATTTCCTTTTGAATTTGGATAACATTTCATAATGAAATAGTTACAAGTTATCTGAAGGTATTTTAGTTTCAATAATTTAGTTCATACATTATCGATAGATGGCAGTGTATACAAAGATGACTATTCCTTTTGTCAGGAAAGTATTGAACTTTCTTTGATTGTTAGAAGTTTCAGTTGTTAGATATACCATTGAGCCACCTGTACACGTTATGTTTGTTTATTTTAATCGACGATGAATTTTAAACTCGTCTATAAAACTAATTAAGTTATGAAAAATCTGTTTATTAAGCACCGCGACACTTCACTAATCAACTTTGGTGTCACCGACCTCGCTTGTCTCTTTAATTTGTTCTTTTAGGCTTCGCTCTACATTTTTTTTATTAATACATTTTAGACTTCATGGTTCCTGCTAATTTCCTTAATAACCACTTTGTTATTGCTTAAAGTATTCTACAAGGTACCACATAAAAAGATTGTTAAAAATGAACTTACTAAGTGAGAAGGAATAATTGGATTCATTGGATAGAAAGTGGTAGGATAGAAGTAATTAGAGAGTTGCTATTAAAGGAATTATATCACAAACTGGAGTAATGTCACAAGTTGGTACTCCAGGGTTCAATGCCAGTACCTTTGCTCTATTTACTTTGGGTCCGGCATGGCCAAGCGTGTTAAGGCGAGCGACTCCTAATCTGAGGGGTGCGGGTTCGCATCCCTGTCGTGCCAAACATGCTCACCCTTTCAGCTGTGGGGGCGTTATAATGTGACGGTCAATCCCACTATTCATTGGTAAAAGAGTAGCCCAAGAGTTGGCGGTGGGTGGTAATGACTAGCTGTTTTCCCTCTAGTCTTACACTGCTAAATTATGGACGGCTAGCAGAGATAGCCCTCGAGTAGCTTTGTGCGAAATTAAAAACAAACAAACTTTTTGCTTTACACCATGACATGACATAGATCAAGGACTGGTCAATAAATTACTTAAATTTGCTGATCGTCCGATGAGTTTGTCAAATAAATGGCAGGTGACTTTAATTATAATAAATGCAAGGTAATGCATGCGAATTTCAGACCTGAACTTGTGAAAGAGCTCATCACGTTGCCTTAGAACGCGTTCATGTACGTTTGTTTTGTTTGTTAACATGTTTTTTTACTCGTTTCATCAGTCTTTTTGCTGACACCAAGGACAAATTAATTCATGAAGTACGAATGACGGCTGTCATGTATTCAAACACGACCTATGATAATGAACATTATCGTTATATCTAATTTGTTAAGGTCATGGCCAGGTGGTTAGGGCGCTCGACTCGTAATCCGAGGGTCGCGGATTCGAATTCCCGTCACTACTAAACATGCTTCTCCTTTCAGCCGTGGGAGCGTTATAATGTGATAGTCAATGCCACTATTTGTTGGTAAAAGAGGGGTGGTGATAATTATCAGCCTTTCTTTTAGTCTTAAACTGCTAAGTTAATGACTGCTAGCGCAGATAGCTCTCATATAACCTTTCGGGAAATTCAATACAAACAAACAAACATAGCGGAGTTACATAATGAACAAATCCTTTGTTTGCTCATTCATAAGCTCAGGCCTGAAATCAATGTTAAACGAAGTGGTAATATAGTGTTTCTAATTTTATTGAATTTTGTGTAAACATTTATACGAATAACCTCAAGAGTGTAATGAAAAAGAAAGATCCTAGCGTTATGGTTGACCAGTCTATTTAAGTCTTCCAAAACAGCGTAAATAGTGTCTTAGATTAAATCTATATAAATACATAATACAAGTTTAAAGAGGCTATAACCAAATTGTTTAGCAATAAAATATCTTTATTTCCCGTTTCGTAAAATATTTTTTAAAATTTTACAAAGGTTTAACACTTCGTATTTATCTCAATACTTTTGTTTTTAGCTGTTTTTTAATAATGGTCTCGTTAATAAGTTTTGGTTTGTTTGTTTTTGGAATTTCGCACAAAGCTACTCGAGGGCTATCTGTGCTAGCCGTCCCTAATTTAGCAGTGTAAGACTAGAGGGAAGGCAGCTAGTCATCACCACCCACCGCCAACTCTTGGGCTACTCTTTTACCAACGAATAGTGGGATTGACCGTCACATTATACACCCCCACGGCTCTCGTTAATAAGCTTTTGAAAAAAATATAGAAATATTGAATGCAAATCTAAAGTTACAGTATAGACCATTGGTAACACAATATTTTGTGAATTGTATTCATTCTTGTGATTCTTACCTCAGGAAGTACGTTGAGTTGTTGGAAGTGGTTAGGGAGAGAGATGCTAGGCTGATAACTGGGATGGGAAGAATGTAATACAAGAATATGCGAAGAACTCTTTAAAAAAGACGTTTTGTGGGAATCTGAATTGTGTGTTTAACTGAATTGCCAGGGTTGGTGCATCGTCTACTGGTAAGACAGGTAGGAATATGAGTTACGTAAGAAAAACTTTTTCGAGGTAGGGGCCATCGGAATGGCATGTTTAAAGGAATTGGTAGGGTTAGTGTAACGTCCATTGGTAAGACAGGTAGGAATATGAGTGACGTGAAAAACTTTATCGAGGTAGGGGTCATTTGAATTGCGTGTTTAAGAGAATAGTTATGGTTGGTGCATCGTCTACTGATAATAAAAGTATGAATATAAGTCACATACGAAAAACTTTATCGAGGTAAGGGTCATCTAAATGGCGTGTTTAAAGGAATTGCTAGGGGTGGTGTGTCGTATACTTGTAAGAAGGGTAGGAATATGAGTCACCTAAGAAAACCTTTATCGAGGTAGGGGTCATCTTCAGCTAAGACAATTTTTGAACAGAATAGTTAGTGTTTGGAATGAGTTTTCTCCAAATGCTGTAAAAGCAGTAAATTTATGGGGAAGCTGAGTTTGGTTTGTTTTGAATTTTGCGCAAAACTACATGAGAGCTATCTGCACTAGCCGTCGGTAATTTAGTGGTGTAAGACTAGAGGGAAGGCAGCTAGTCATCACCACCCGCCGCCAACTCTTGTGCTACTGTTTTACCAACTAATAGTGGGATTGACCGTAACATTATAACGTTTCCACGGCAAACATGTTTGATGCGATGGGGATTCGAACTTGCGACCCTCAGATTACGAGTCTAGCGCCGTAACCCCTTGGTCATGCCGGGCCAAAAGCTAACAAAATAAATTATTCAATGTACCCTATCACTCGTTTTGTTTTATGGATATTTTATTTCTTAGTGGTATGAATAATGTGAGATCTGGTCTACTTAGCAATAACAAATTAGTTAATTTATTCCACAGAGCCTGCTACAAGTTACGATCACTTTTACACAGTCGTATAATATTTGAACGTTCAGCAAACATTTGCTCGATAATGATACTGAGACCAACGTATAAATAACCTTGTACAGTTCTATGGTTAATCGATCGATTATCTGATCTGGATACTTCACTCACTTTTCAATCACTTTCGAACCGGTTATTATCGTATTTATAATGGGTCTTTGTTTCTAGACTAACATTGAAGAATATTCTGGGTATACTGTTATTTTTTTTTTTAAACTAGTGATCACCGTGTTAACAGCTCCCTCTAGTAAACAATTAAAATAAAACATTGAAAATATGGCTTACAACACATCCCTTTTCTGGATTCTCAAATTTCTTGAAAAATCCTAATATAAAACATTTTAATATGTGTGGTAACGACTAACCTTACGATCATTTTTATGTATGTGACGCCCTAAATGAACTAACAAATCCCATGTTGTGTTTGAATTTATGGTAAGTTACTTTTAGACGAAGCTAGTCTCATTAATGTGGTTTCAGACTTCATTCGTTTTGTTAGTTTTGACGTCGTTTTTTTATAATTTATGTATCTCCGAGTTTTATACAATAACATTTCTTCTTTCATTTGTCTTTCCAACTTTGCCTTCCAACCCTATCACGGCAATTTACTTTAAGTTTCTGTTTTTGGCTTTTGTCAATCTCTAACTGTCTTATGAAAAAAGTGTGACCATGTTGACATAGAGCCAAACCGTTAAAATAATTCCTGTAAACCCGATGAACCCGAGCTCATGCTATTAATTATAATCGATTTCTAAGTATGGCTCATATATATGTTAATGTGCATCAATATACTTCTAAAGTAATTTCAACACTGCCCAGTGTTGCTAGAAGGACACGATAGGTTTTTAAACAATGGACAATGATTTAAAAAGAAAGGGTTTAAAAACGTAAAGTTTTACAGAATTATGTCACAGAATTTTCGTAGATACTTTAATTATTGTCCATTTTCTACTTGCCGGATGTTTTATGTTAATTAGTTCTGGTCAATGTATGAATTCTTTCTTCGAAAGTCAACAAAACACTAACTTATCTCCCTCCACGGCCCCCCGCTAGTACAGCGGTATGTCTCCGGATTTACAACGCTAAAATCAGGGGTTCGATTCCCCTCGGTGGGCTGAGCAGATAGCCCTTTGGGGCTTTGCTATACGAAAAACACACACACACACTCCTTCCACGTTGTTCACAAAGGTTACGTCACCAGTGACCAGTGTGATAACTATGTTTCCCCTTTACTTGGTCACATTTCTGATCATATTGTCTACCATTGTTGTTTTGGTTAATAGGATTAAAAATATAAAGGCTGAAATATTTGTGTCTGTCAGAAACTTGTATGATAATTTGAAATAAGTGCTAAGAATGTAGAGAGAATCGAACCTTGCCTCTGTTTACACTTTTACCCATTTAGTGTAGTGAATAAAATAACGGTCTCAAAACTATAATACAATGAACATGTGAGAACCCTGAATAATCTTCTTTGACTGTTTTTTTCAGGTTAACCTGCAGCTTTCCATTTCATTCGGTGCTCCTGTCATCTGAATCTTTGGATATACAACAACAGTCATCCATTATGTTTCCTTCATCACCGGCGGTCAAAATGACCTCACATAAAGAGACTAGAGAGACAAATATTACATCTGAAGACAAGGAATTTATTAAAAAGGTAGAGATATAATACCAGTGTTACTTCTAGATGTACATATAACAGCAGTGTTATTTCTTGATGTAGATGTAATACCATTATAATATAGTAACACAACTATCCTACCCTGGATACACAACACATCTATTATGTTCTGTATACATATCACATCTGTCATTCTCAGTTTTCAACTATATTTATTTATATACATAAGAACTTCTTTTTCCTGTAGACTTAACGCATATTTTTCCTCTGTTTCAGATTGAAGCTGTCCGAGACCGTCTAGAGAGCCACAGTAATGTGTCAATACTAATTCTTGCTTTAGCACTGTTTTTGTTAATGCTTACGGTGTACATCATGTGGCAAGTTAGAAATTTCTCAGTCTTATTGTATAGCAACAAAAACTGTCAAGACTCGTGTTTTTTCTCTTAACTTACAGTTAGCTTATTTCAAAATTTTTAAATGATTTTTCCTGTTTTCTTATCACAATCCACTTTGTGAAACAACTTGCGATGAAATGTCGACGATTAAAGTCTGATATTAAAATATGATATAATGAGTAGTACAAACTAATTTGATTTAAATGGAATTTCCGAACAAATCCATTCATTCAAATACTTGATGGTGGAGAAATCAAGTCTCCATCTTATTGATATAGAAATAAAATGTTTCCTAAATTACTATGATAAAGTTTCAAGTTCAAAAGAAAAACATACCTATATAATTCTTCAAAAAATGCGACTGTATATAAATATTTTGATTCAGGTTTCTGGTACTATCGAAACTAAGCTTCGGCAGTTTGTGAATGAAATAATGTATTTTACATCACAAATAAATAAATATTAATCAAACTGGTTTTGGGTAGAATGACTCTGGCTGATTATGGCATCATACTCTAATAAAACTCTTGCTTGTATGATACTGGAAAAAAAAAACATTATTAAGCGATGTGCAACTCCCAACTTCGCGAAATTTTTATCCTGTGTGCATATAGACTTGCAGTGGGGACAGAATTTTTCCATTTCGCCTCAGTTTCCTGTCGTGAACTTTATTTTCTCCATTCAAATGTGCAGGAAAAAAAAATGAATTTGCTGCGCGTAGTGGAGCCCAACGAAGGTGAAGAATTTAACACGCAGATTCGATGTTTACGGAGTTATAAAGCGGTGAATATCATCAGAAACAGTTCTGTGTTATCAGTGTTTCAAGTACCAAGCGACTATTCAAGCGAAATCCTGTCATTTGTGGCCAGAAATTGAGAAAAAAAAACTTAGAAAAGTGTTTTTAAACACGTAGGGGGAAGATAGTACATCATGAACACTTTACACGCGGATCTAATTGTCTTTCATGAATAACAAAGTTAGAAATCGATAAATAGCTTCAGAATGAGTTTTGTGTTGTCTATGACGCCATAAAACGTCATTTCCGGTTCTTGTTGGTGCGTTTTGAGATTCAGAAAAAAACGGTTGAAATTTACATTCTACTGAATGTAAAACATTTTCTTAAAACACTCAATCCGACCTATTTGTTCACATTTATTTTGTTTCTAGACGTAGTTGGTAGCTTCGTTTTACATCGTACAAAATACACGAACAGTGTCATTGTTGTTGAAACATTATAGCTGGTGACAACAAAATACACGACCAGTGTCATTGTTGGTGAAACACACGTGTGGCAGGGTAGGAACGAAATTGGCCATAGCCGGTTGTAAGCCAGGATAATGTCACGAGTATACTGACATGAAGTATCAGCAACTCCCTGTCTGCCACTCAAATTATTGTAAAGTAACATAAAATGAAAGGTAAGATAAACAGTAGAAAATAATTATCATCTTAAACATTATTTATTTTATTTATTGAGTTTATATTGTATTCATTATGATGTGATTTATTATAACCTTTCAACATGTATCCTTCCTTGAGAAAAATCGTATTCCGTAAAAAAAATATTTTTTGAGAATTTCAGAAAAGGACACGAAAAGTGAACAATGAAGGGTGCATGATAAGGTAAGGTCCAATCTCTTGAGACTCCAGGTGAGTTTTATCATTAATTAGTACGTTGCTCACCAATAGCGAAGTAAATGTGTTTTGTCTTTGGACATGAAAACAAAATTCAACCGAGATTACTATACAAGGCTGCAAATCGCTCATAGCCACCATGCACTGTCTTCCCTACGATGGTTAGGCACCCTAAGTGAGCACTGGCGCCACAGCTCTCTTACGGGGCAACAAATTGCCCTGCACGGTTAGTGTATGTTGAATGGTGTATTTGAATCTTTTCTAAGCTTCTGCATACATTTATATTTAAAATAAAACACGTGAATGACTTCATATTTCAATGAGTAACTTCGGTAACCATTCGAAAGGTGACTTAGTACATTACTGTGATGATGAGACAAGAAAAATGAAATAATAATAATTTATTCGTTATATTCTCATTGATTTTTTCTGTCTTGTATTTATTTTGTTTTAGTTAAATTATGTGTAGAAATGGTTACATACAACTTCACAATTTGTATTTTATTGCATATGAAAGAAAACTGAGCAAATCTTAAATAAACGGCAGCAAAACGAAAACTTTAGGCCTAAGTCAGAGTTAGGTAAGTTACGGGTAAACCTGAACAAGTCACTGCTCCAGATCGAATTGAAACTATCAACTCTCCTTCCACGTGCTATTCACGTGCTTTGACCGTGTGTGTCTGAGTCACCCCAATTTTCTGAAAATTCTTCACGTGCACGATGACACAATACTGGCAACTTGTACTTTGTCACGAAAGATTTTCCGTGTTTACACTTAACTCCAGGCTTCGGTTTTTAATGTAAATTTAATTAAAAGCAGGGACATATAGAAAATGATATTGTTATAAACCTGAATTAAAGAGACGTAACCATCTATGTACAGTTTTAATAGAAATATTTAGTTTAACTACGATGTTAAGTTTAGATCATAATATGTGCAATTCGTTGTAAAATGTAAGGGACAAGTACCACCTCTCTCTGCCAAGTTTTATTAGCTTATTATAATTTTGAGTAACGTTTTATAGAAGAACACTTTATATATTTCCATGTACTTTCCACAGTAGCAATGTTTGAAACCATTTTATCGTGTTTAACGCAGTGAATTAAACTCATTTGATTTTCAATGATTTCCTTCAAATGTTCTTTTGTTGTTGAAAAACAAACAAAAACTGTCCTTATCGAACCATAAATTTTATTTTAGCTGTAACTTGTGTTTTGTGGTTATTGTATTTGATTCGTTTTGAGTAATTTTCGTTACAATAGCGCCAAACAGTAAAAGTGTCATCCAACAAAGATTGTACTTCGTGTATTTTTTTAAATAGTGAAATTTTATAACGATAATCGAATAATTATACTCAGATTAACTATCTTAAGCCTAATGAATTAAGATTTAATACTGTGTTTTCAGTGTTGTTTTTTTTTTTTCTGTACGGGTCTGCGTGACGAAACAGGAAGTAGTGGTGCATTTTATACGGGTAGTTAAGCTATAAGTCACTATGAGAGTTTCAAAGTATAATATACCTTATTAATGAGGTAAGATATAACGTACATTTATCACGTGTTAAGTAAAAAGCCAAAAGTAGAACTTGGCAACGAGCCAAAATTCCTGAAATCTTATGAGAAATTGGAGCATGTTTTCAGTGATCTATTAAAATACATGTTGTAATCTTAGTTTTACAGCAGTTTGTGGTACACTAGGTAGTAAGTAATCTGTCGTATTTGGTCATGGGGCTTTATTCTACCGTTTTGTCTCGTGTCTTTCAGATTCGTAGTTTTCAAGGTTCTGAGTGTTAATATTTTTCTATTTGTGAAACGATAGTTTATACATTTTGACTTTTAAGAGAGAGAGAGAGAGAGAGAGACAAACTGCAATGCTTTGTTTTTCAAAATGGAAATTAATCAAAAACCTAGTATACTAATAAAAATTACATGCAGGATAACATTTAATTAAACCAGCAAATTAATTTTATCAAGTTTTGGGAAAATATTTTCATCCCTTCAAAACTATTTTACAAAGAGTGAAACTTAGACATTTCCGCTTTCAGCAATAAATAAAAGGAGAGACTGTCTAATTACCAAACAAAATGTTAAATTCCTAAAAGGCAAGTGAATACTCGTATTTATTGAGTTATATGGAGAACTGTAGTTTCCCTCCTGAGAACCAAACATAGTTAATTATTTGACAATAACAAAATTCAAGTGTCATCGCGTGTGCTAAATTTCTGGAACTATTTTATAGGGAAAACAAATTATACAGAAAAGGAAAACAAAATTGGTTTTATAACTCTATATGTAGCCAATCAAAATCAGTTTAATCTTTACGTCAACCACTGCATCATTGCTTTAAAATATAAAATATTTGACCTTCAAACGTCCATGAAAATTTCGAAAGAAAATTTGAGTACAACTTTACTACTATCGTAAGTATATCTGTAAAGTAATGTTTACTGCTATGACTAACATGTCTGTAAAATAATGTTCACTTTTGTAACAAACATGTTTCTAAAGTAATGTGTTCATGTCAACATATTGAATATAATGACTTGCAATATATTCAAAATAAAGTTTACGTGTACGTGTTTGTGTGTATAGATGTATGACTAACACGAACAAACAGAATATTCTAAAGCATGAGCTGAAGAGATCGCATCTTTTTCGTTCAAGTTTTGCTTCTTGCTTGTTTCTGTGTTTTAAAATACCTAATACTTCAGCATATCATCTACATTTTGATATGATGTCGTAACTGATATATCAGTTTCAACAAAAATGAAATAAACATGTTAAATCCTCAAAATATTCTGACATTAATTCTTGTTTTGGCAACAGCAATTAGGTAGAACCTTGTAAACTAACGAAGTGTTAAACAGCTATATTTGGTACACGAAACGTTCAGTAGTTCTGTTTCGTCCTGTTGGCATAGAAATCGTTCTAGGGATAACATTTTTCAACAATTTTTTGGTGTCTGTTCTGTGTAAGTTTCTTTGTGCTCGGTATGTTCTATAAGTTTCTATATCATTTGTTAACAATAATTTTAACACTTTAGTCATGCTGTAATGTCACATTACACAAACTCCAGTCTTATCACATCAGTTTTTCCAAGAATTTATTATTTATTGTTTGACGTTGAATTGTAATACTATAGCTTAAGACATGACAGGAATATTAATTTATGATACTGCGGTACAAGGAGGGATGCAGTAGGCGTTTGGTGTCCGCATTGACGTCAATATTGTTTCGCTTTCATTGGTTGACTTAACTCTTATATAAAAGGTAAAAACGTTGTGGATAATTGCGCTATTTATAGCAACAGCCGTGGGTTGGTTGAAAAGTCCAAGATTAAAAGAAAAAATATGAGAAGATGACAGAAATTTCAGTGATTCATTTTGTGTATTATTTACTTTAAAACAGTGGCATTAATATTCGTTTATTTCGTTGTGTTTTTTTTTTCTTTAGCTGTTTATTTATTATCCATCTCTCTATCTACTTATCAAACTGTTTTAAGTTTTAAGATCCTCTGTCACTTTCTCTGTAGCATATTTAATCTGATGTAGGGTGTTTTAAGAATTTATTGAACATTGATAATTGATGAAACTGTAGAATGGACGGCAACTGCCAGTTGTGGAGAGACAAGTGTAGAGGACGACGTTTCGAAAGTCTTCCGCCTTTCGCAATCCACCAGGACACTATAAACGACCGACAACACCCCCCCCCCCCCACACACACACACTGACCTAAACAATCTATCAAAGAATACATTGATAATTAGTGGTCTTTTTCACTAATCGCATATCTATTGTTTCAAATAATCACAAGGTATATACAACTGTTTTATATCTTGGCAATGTGAAAGTTAACCATTTTAAATATTTTCTGTATATATTCATATTGTAAAACTATGGAAATAATGCGTAAATATAAAATTAACGGATTATCCATTAGACATTTCTAACAGATTGAAGACCTTATAACATGCAACATGAACATGAACTTATTATACTAATCTCAAGCTAATTTAGTGCCTGGTATTAGTAATAAAACATTATTATTTTTTATTTAGTTTTTGTTACATGGGTGTGCTTTCAAGACAGTAGGCTGTATGTCAGATATCGTAACATACAGTATGATTATAAATCCATTTACGTTGTTTACAACATGCAGCGTTCAATAAACTTTGGCAACTTGCCAAGACGCAGTCTGGTAGTGCGTTTTACTTTAGTATTGTTGAAAGAACGTAGAATGTCAGAAGGGAGGGGTAGGGATGGAAATGGTTACTCCATCTATACCCTGTTATACAATACCCACGACGTCAAAACTGCATCATTTTTAGAAAAAGGAATAAGTTCTAATGTTGACCAATGAAAAATGAGGATCCGCCCGATCACGTGCAGAGTGTGTGGATTCCTAGTAAAGAGACCAATAACAAGAACATCACGCAGTTTAGACTTGTGTTATAAAACCGGCGTTAAGGTGCAGTTGTTAAAGAAGAAAGAGAAGAAGTCTTTAATGTTAAAAGGTTTGAAGTTTTGTAATAAAGGATCGCATTTGAAAAACGCGTACTTTTCACAACCGTTCCATTAAGGTCTGATTATAAAAGTAAACGTCGCTTATTATTTTTGTAATAGACTCATAAATTGAAATTTCAGCTTACATTACTTACGGAATTGCATTTTATGTTTAAAAAGTTCCTTTATCTGGGATCAAAATATACATAATTACAAATCTGTACAGAGTGCTTAAGTGATAAGTATTTTTTATTGTTAAAATTGGTAAAAATTCAGACTATACCAAAGTAAAAACTAGTAACTCGTAGAATTTATTATTTTCGTAATAATAAAGTTTTCTAAGAAACAATTTTTCATTTGGATAACTTGACTGGTTTGAAATGGACTGTTATCCGAGTCAGCCCATCAATATTGAGATTAAAGATGAACGCCGTGTTGAACCTCTTTGCTCTAATGAAGATGATAATGATGATGTACTAAACATGAGACTGGAAGAATTCTGGGATGCCGAAAAGCACCGAGTTCAGCTTGTCGAAAGTCAAGTTTTTTCTAGCAGTTTGGAGAATCAATTTCTGTACGAAGATAGCGTTAGCAAACCCGTTTCAGATATATTGGATTTCGCCCAGAAGGTAGGACTGAATATTAGGGTTGGTTAGGCCTCAAATAGTAGTGAGGCACTTCATTTACTTCTCAACAAATAATATAAGTAGGCCTGTGTTTTGATACTCGCTTTGTATTTTAGGTATGAGAAAACGTAAAATTTATTTCGTTTGTATATACTGTTTTAAACAAGGTAACAAACTGTTGTTTACGGGTCTTTTATACGCTTTCTGGTATAATAGGTTTTTGTGTGTGTTTTTTAAGTGCATGTGATGTTTCGTTATCCCCCAACAAAGCCCTGGATTTCCTGTGTAATATAACAATATTCAGCATATTAACTGTATCAGTATTGCTCTATCCTTCCATTCAGTTATACCGCGGTAAGTATGGGGCTTATAACACTAAACATCGAGCTCAGATACACACAGCCATTTTGTACCTTTCGAGCTATACAACAAACATGTAATGTTAATAGTATGAGCTACGCCTAATAGATATTTTTTCTGTTTAGCAACGGAGTTTTCCAGGGTAATCAAAACAACCCATTTGTAAGTTATAAGTTGAATCGGTTGTACTGTATTATATCAGTGCTGTAGGTTAACTTTATAACTATATATGTATATATTTTACATTTTAAACTTTTGATACGAAGTCAAAATTTGTCGTGCATTTTAAGCCTTGGTTATTGAAATATCGTAATATGTTTCGCATCAGTCAGTTTTCAAACTATGGGATGTATTCCGGTCTTTTCCAAAAAGAAATAAGGAAAAATTTGGTGCAAATAAATATTTTCCTTAAAAAGAACACTACCATACCACAAGTGATACAGTCTTATATCTGACTGTAGGAGGGTTTGGAAACATGTGAGACGTACATCATTTTATTTAAAATGCATATCTGAAAATAGTGGGAGTGTGGATGGAATCTATGAAGTGGAAGAACCTCTATTTTACATATTAGTTAGTAGCTACGTAGACATGAATATAAACGGTTAGTGTTTGTAACACATCCTCCCCCACTCCCAAGCTACTGGTGGGTTAATATTTGCCTTCTATAACAACAATGTACTGACCTCAAGTATTCTTTGATTGGTTTTGTTAGCAGGTTCCCACTCGCATCTCTGATGTAGATACCGGTCTTACAATACGTGGCGAAGATATACCAACAGTTTACACCATCAGTGGTCTGCAAAATTATGAATTTCCTGTCGTTGGTAAGAGGTTAATAAAATTGTCATTTTCTAATTATAAGATAATACTTTCCGTGTGTGTATATGTGTACACACGTACAATTTTATATTCTTTTCTTGAATGTTTTCACAGGTACCTACATAGATAGGCGAATTGTACCAGGTTTTAAGTACAGGGTTCGAATCATTCAAACCGACCTTTATCAGTTCGATGGCAAGGCCTTGAATTTAAAATCAATCGGAATGGGCTATGGAAAGCGGCTGACCTTTGAAAGCGAGAGCCTGAACTACAATGAAAATTATTTTTGGTCTGACACGGATCCAAATGGTTACGGTTTTACCGTTGTTGCCATGGAGAAGGGTGATGAGTTCATTATCAAAGATGATAAAGATGTCGTCTGCGGAGAACTAACAGTAAGAAAATGTTCCAACTCTCAATCTGAGAGAGACATGCGGGTAACCAAAGATGGAGTCGTTGAAAAAACCATTGAAGTTAGGCTATGGGCTAAAATCAGAAACGCATGCAATGGGCTAGATATTCGGCTAGAAACGAGCCAGGACGTTGAGCTTATAGGAATAGTCTCCCTCGTGAGATCAAAGCGAATAGCAGTAGCTGAGGTCCACAGGGTGGAATTTGATGACTGCAGCCTGAAAGGCTACCATCTTGAGACTCGTGCCAAGAGAAAGAGCGTGACTTGAGGTTGATTGAGTTTGCTAATCAACTGACACTGGCTTGACGAAAGGAGAACAGATTCTAGTCTTCCCACATCTGTAGTAAAGATAATTTGTTACATTGCTTTGAATAGGTACACACACTCCATGGCAAAAGTCGGTTAAATAAGTATTGTATGTATGTTTGTATAGTCAGTCTTATCATATTTATAAATTACCTGAAGAAACCACTTTCAGTCAGGTGAAGATGTTAAAAAGAAATATATCAACAGTATTCTGAATGTCCAAAACAAAATAAAGTGCAGACGAGAAGATTGAGTTTTGCAGAACTACTTACTGTAATAACTTTAGAAACATTTTAAAAGTAAGAGAGAAAAATGTTCTTTGTTATTTTCTGGAACAATAATATATATTTTACGTGTTTAGATTGTTTAGTCTTTGTATCTTTTGTTTAAATAAAGACAGTTTTACTTTTTATTTGGATTAGTGTTAGTGTTCACCAAGGTCAACAAGCTACATAAATTTTTAATTTTAGTTTCCAAATGGTTCTGAATTTTGTATCTGGGGTTGAAAAATAAAGTATGAGAACACTGTGCCGTCTCTTTTTAAAGTGTGAGATATTTGTATTTGAAATTAACTAGATGTATGTATCGTGATAATCGTTGTCATGTACGTTGTAAATATGCTGAATAAACAATATTGAATCGCATTTTCTTGGTTGTTGATTTTTATTCGCGTGTAGTTTCGTATTTTGGAGATCCATCCTTCCGGCAATTCCATATGGTAAACACAACATTAGAACAAGTGTTGTAGTGGTACAAGTTGCATATAAACTTTTTTTCGGGAAAAAATTATGAAAAACACATTGTTGTGTTACCGTGTATTAAAAATAAAAGGGAATTGAAGAAAAACAAGATAACTGAATGATTTACAAATGCATCATTTATTGCGATCTTGGTTTCACCAGTAAAGGTATTGTCAATAATTGTATTTACAAGCCCTAATGATGGCAACTAGTTGACTGAAAGAACTAATAAAAACGTTATTTTACTGTGCCAAAAATAACGCACGCATATATACACTTGCACACTGAAAGTTTTCGGAGCGTTGCTGTTGTTTCTTAACATAAACCTCCAGAGTCAGCTGATTTGTCCTCTGTTCCATCAATAGGAGTCGAATCGTGAATGTTAAGAGTTTTGAGTTCGTAAACTTAAGCCTTCTAGTGGTATGTTTGCGGACAAATACCGGAACGGTACAAAAGCAAAACAAGGAACTGTATAAAAAGCAAAATGTACAATGAAATAATAACAAAAATAGTGACAGTGAGAAAAAATGTACGGAAATGACAAAAATGTACAACAGTAGAAAAACAGCAAAATTATACAAGTGAAAAAAAAAAGAAGCAAATACGTACAAAAATTAAACAATAATGTAAAAAAAAAAGAAAAAATGTACAAATTAAACAAAGTAGATTAAAGTTAAACAAAAAACACAATTTTAATAAACGGGTGAACTGTACAATGAAAAATGTACAAAAAGTGAGCAGAAATTAAAAGCAAAGCAAAATTATACAAAAGTAAAAATTCAAAACACAGTATACAAGTTAAATACAGCAAAATATACAAAAATTAAAGAAAGCAAAGATGTAAAAAAGTACGTTACAAACTGGGTTTTGATACACGTGGTCGGCAGACTACAGATAGCTCATTGTGTAGCTTTGTGGTTAATTACAAACAAACCGTAAATGAATGGTTTATGAATAACTCTTAACATGAAAGTTCAATTTTTCTTTTAAATTAGGGGGAATCTGTTTGATTTAAAAATCAAGAATATTTTATAGAATTGGCCTATTAATATACTGTTGATATATGCCATAAGTACTTTGATAATTAGTGTAAACATTGTTCCAAAAACATTATAGGATAGGTTTGGCCATAGAAAAGAATTCTCCATAATATCCTCATTTGCGTTCTGAGCTCGTTTGCCAACAGCATGTAATATAAAGTTTATAAATCACGATATTTGGTCGTTTTGTTTTTATTATAATATACTAAACGTTAGAATTATTGACTTGAGACGAAGTTAAACATAACTAGGCGTGTTCTATAAAAATAGAAAAATAGGTTAAGTGTCATTGTAAATAATAGTGAAAATATTTAGTAATGTAGGCCTAACAATTTCCTTCATCCTAGATTTCTTTCCGGTGAGTCAGCGATAGGTTTACAGAGTTAAAAGGGCTAAGATCCGGGTCTCGATTCCTCATGGTGGACAGAGTGCAGATAGCCCTTGTGTAGCTTTACGCTAATACGAAAAAACTCGCCAGAGATTAACTCTTAGTACTCGCCATATATCTAATTTAATCATAAAAGTACATGGTGGTTGTATTCGTGAATGAAACCGATTTCTCGACAACTATGAAATAGACGAACTCACAATAAAAGCAGAGTTCGTCCAGGAATTTCTGAGGGTTCTTGGGAGAGAGATAATTCGACAATTTTTTCCTTTAGTGTGAAAATCACAGGTGAATATGTTCTAAACAAATGAATAAAATAAGTTTAATGTGACTCACTATAAGAACTAACAGCCCTTTCTTAAACTGGATAATGTTTAATTCTGTTATCTTTTTCTAGCAGAAGAACTAACACTGTAATATACAAAATAAGATCTCGGCTAGTGAAACAACTGAATCAAGGAAACGCTCGGATCTAAAATGTGAAATCGCTTTCTTTGTTCAGTTGACTGTATCACCTCGTGACCACTTTTCTGACAGCAAAGGACATTCCAATGCTAACCCGTTCGGCTCGGATGCTCCACCTAATTGTGAAATATCCTTGTAGACAGAGATGGCATAACCTATTAAAGAGAACAAAGGCACGAAGTAACTAAAACAAGGAAATGTTAACACTTCTGGACCACACATTACCGCCATGACAGCGTGGAAACTACGTCATAAATATTGAAATTTCTAAAGCATTATAGAAAGTAGGGAATACTTGGTATGCTTGCACATTACATGGTAATAATGAAGTACTGGCAAAAATTATAACATGAGAAATTAACTTTACTTGTTTGAATATTCGAAAAATAAACAAATTACTAACTTTTAGGGTTCCAGAGTAGAAGGCTTAACTTTTAAACAGTTATCTTTAACCCTTATGTTATACAAACATAAAAGCAGAGACTTATCTACAATATTGTTAACTGAAATATTATAAAATATCATATTAAAATATAATTACATTTATAGTAAAGGCAGGTGTGTGATAACGATAGTTGTTGTTGTTCATCCTGTGAATTTCACGGTTCACAGTTTGTTGTTGCAATTACGCCCTGTGCGTTTTGGGCCGTTGGGGAAACAACAGTGTGGCGGTGGATGCTGTTTACTGGTTACATTCCATTTAGTCAGTCAGTTCAAAATCAGTTGTACAAAGAACTATCGTTGCATGAAAATTCTGGAGAAAAGAAATGTTTTCAATATTTTATAATAGATATTTGCTAGAGGGCGTCTGACATTAGGCGTCTGGAAATTTCATGAAAGTTAAGAATCAAGAAACTTCGTGTAATCAAACAGTTTGAGTACAATATGAATATTAGTAATTAAGGATAATTGAGTTCACTTCTGACCAGTCAGTTAGTGAGTGAAACTGTGAAATAATAAGTGATATATTCAGTGTTATTTGTAAGAGTTATCGTGTCTCTTCAGTCACTTCACTTGGAAAATTAACGCGGTTGTTTATCAATCGATTTACTTCCAGAAGAATTTCAATAAGTTTGGTGTATGTACCATTTGCCTCGCAGTTTCTGTTGAAAAGTTTATTTATGAAATTAGGATAATGAGTGAAAGTGGTTGCAAAAACGATATTGAAGAAATAAAAATAATTCATTGGTGTTACGTGGGCTGGACTAAGTATTATTTTTACCAAATAATTCAAAATAGAAAACAAAAACAGCCAAATGAGAGAACACCATAAAACAAAATTATACTCTAATGGTCAAGAAGCTCGACTTTAATGATACTGTTTAAGAGGTTTATTTAATTTTATTAAAATATATTTAAATATTTTGCCATTTGTTAACAATATTTTAAATTCCTATTTAGAAAAAAAACTTATTTAAAATCAGTATTACACCTCTTGACTTATAATATCCAGAAGTTTAATATTATTTGCAACTTTATTGAAAAATACAAAACTTTCCACCTTGACCGGTATTTTTATTTTTATTGTACTTTTCTAAGTGTCATTTATCTTTTAATTTTTTTATTGAAAATAAACCTTTTGATTAGATTAGCGCATTGTAAGTTTAAACTAATAAATCAGACTACTGAATCAGAAAATAAATAAAGACGAACAACATTTAGCACCGTAACATAAAACTAGATATATAAGGTATTAAACTGATTTTCAGTTTTGCTCTAAAAAAGCAGCTGATTTTTAATTGCAGTTCCTTCCTATTTATTTTAACAGTTTCAAATGAAGTTCCTATTGGTGGAACTGTTGCAATGGTGTTGTAACCTGTGTTATGATCATATTTAGATTAATTCAAACAGAAATGACTCATGAAAAAAATGCTATTCACTGTTAATTTAGGAATTACTTATTTACAATTTAGTTTTCGTTATTTATTATAACTAACCATTAATTTTCGTTCGTTTGACGTGGAAAATTGATACAATTGTGAAAAACCATTCATTATACTTTTAAATATATGTTCAAAAATAAAATATATCATTTAATAATTCAGTTCCAATGTGTAGATGTCGCTACTTATAATTTGAATCAAAAAGTTTGTATGACTTGTGTATTATTTATAATTGTACTGTTATAGTTTAGGATGAGTTAGTTGGAAGGTTGGTGTAGAAGTGAGGTTGGAAAATAATAAAAAATATTATACTCCTTATAGCAGTATTTTTATTCCAGAGTTTATAATGTGTTTTTTATGTTGATATTAACATAACTTATTTATTTTAGATTGTTCAAAATGAACGAAGCACAGAAAATTGCAAAAAACTTGGTGAAGTCTGTGGCTACACAAGAAGTAAGTTTGTATTAAAAAATTGGTATTACTCCATAAGTAAGTTGTAACCAATGTAACCTTAATAGTGTCTGTTATAGTTTGCATGCTGATTATAGGTATTGTTTTATTGCGACTTACAGATATTATAATAAATAATATTTTTAAAACGAGTACAACTTTTCAGTAACTGATACAATCATTTTTGACATATAATCTCAAGTTCAAAATAATGATCGCACTAACTATATTTTAGCATAAATTTAAAAGCTGTAACTCGTAGTAATTTAACAATTTAATTTTAGTTTACCCTGCAGTATTGCCAACACGTACTTGTAAGTTCTAGGGTTAATTTTGATTAATATAAATTAATTACATATATATTTTAATTTTTAAAAGTAACGCTGCATAACTGCGTATTTGTATTTTGGTAGTTGTAGAAGTATTAATCTTGGTTTATTTAGGATTAAGCACAAAGTTACGTAATTTGCTATCGGTGCTCTGTCCGCCACAGTTATCGAAACCCGATTTCTAGCGGTTTAGTCTGTAGACATAACATTGTGCCACTGGGTGGCAGTATAGTAATGACGCTCTACCGCTATTCATTATTTATAAATATCTTCTTTTATTCATTTTTATGAAGTTGTTAAGTTTGTTTTTAAAATGTCTGAAATTTGGTTTATAATTATTTATTTAACTCGGTTACCAATAGAACATATATAGCTATCTACTTAAAAATATAAAGTGCTAAGTAGCTATGGAACACCTTATCATCCTCGGGAGTTTAGGATTTATAGGGTAATTAGAAATGTACGTAGAAAAACTTATTATTATAATAAGTTGCCTTTTTATAATTAGTAGGTCATTATGCAACAGGGATGGCACATTAAAAGATTTGAAAGGCTTTGGCTTCCCAGAGATATGTTCCCTCACTTTGTAGGGTATTGTTCTCACCAACTCAAAATATAATATACTATATATGGACAAAGACAGAGCGTGTACTCGCAAACTAATTATTCTTAACTGTGCAACAACCCACACCTGACAGAATAACATTCCTGAACAAAGTGATTGTGTTCCACGTCTGGTATGTGGTCTAATACAAGGTGTTCGGAAAGTCACTGTGCACTTATATATTTATTAACAGACATTTCAATATAGAATACAGGAGGTAAATATAAATGACAATTATAAACAATGTTGAAAGTGACCCCCGTTGGCATCAATGCAGGCTTGGATCCTTCTTATTTTGTTTCTAAACACCGCTATCAGTTGCTGGCTTGAAATAGACTGAATTTTGTGAATTAACGTAACCCGAGAGATGGAACTATGCTCGTCGGTGAAAAAGGTCACATCCAACACATTAGCTGCATTCTCTTCGATAAATCGGTTAAACCATCTGCAATAGCGTATTCGTTTTTCATTATCAGTTGCTTCTAGTTCTTGTACCGCCATTATTTTGTATGGGGAGAGCTTTAATTTCTTTCTGACGGCCTTATGAGCAGTTCCAAGACCAATATCATGCTGGTGAGCTAACTTTCGTAATGAATTTGATGGACTCTGCATCACACTGTCAGAAATATCCAACAGTTTCTCCTCCGATAGCTTTGCTGGCCTTTCACAGCGTTTGGCATCATCCACTGATCCTGTTTCTCGAAACTTATCAACAAGGTTACGAACTGCATTGCGACGTGGAACAGGTGTATCTGGGAATTTTTCAGCAAATCGCTGTCGCATCACATCTGTGTATCTACCACTTTCTCAGAATACGTGTTCGACGAGCTATACACGTTCTTCAGTTGTTAAAACCATATTGGGATTAAAATCTGAAATATTATAAAATATGATTACAAAATTGCGCAGTGACTTTCCGAACACCCTGTAGTAAAGGTTTTATTAATGGTTAGAACAAACAGTGTTTTTCATGAAGTATTTAGCGTACTACATAAGGGAATTTTTTTACTGAAATGATTAGTGAACCAAATAGGGACATTTTTTCTCTTCATGTATTTGGAGAACCAACTAGAGACAGTGATTTTCTTTAAAAAATTACAAAACCATTTAAGAACAGTGTTCCACCTTAAGTGGTTGGGGAAGTAACTAAGGACAATGTTTCTGACATGTAGTTAGGGGTACAGTTAAGAACAGAATTGTTACTATGAAACAGTAATAACTATATCGTCAGGAGAATAAAGTGCAGAAAAATTTAAGAGTCTGTAATCACTATTTAACTAGATACGAAGTTTTGTTATTGTTTTAAAATCACAGTAAAAATAACTAGTATTCTAACCTGTATGAAGCCAGAAAGGTGACAGTTTTATAATATCTTTTAACCTGTATGAAGAGAACCTGTATTAAACCATGAGGGTGACAGTTTTATAATATCTTTTAACCTGTATGAAGACAGAAAGGTGACAGTTTTATAATATCTTATCTTATAACCTGTATTAAACCATGAGGGTGACAGTTTTATAATAACTTCTATTCCAATCATTGTGAAGCTGTGGAGTTTCATGTTATCACAGATGGTCAATTTGAATTCTGAAAGGAAAAGTCGTGTCTTAAGATTTTGCTATCTTTGAGAATGTTGCATTTAATCTTATGTTAAGAATGAAACAAATTTGTTGGATTGTTGGAAGGCTTTTGATAAAGCATTACAATAGAAATTACAAAGATGGGAACAAGATGTGATAAGATTGTTAAAGTGTAGTTGTGTGGTGTATGACAGAGAACTGTTTCAAATGAGGTTAAATCACTATGGATTTTTGTTAAAACTGGTATATCCCATAATTCAATGCTGGTTTTAATTAATAACTTTGGTAATAAGGTAAAAATATGTTAATTTTATAGATATTCATGTGTATTTCCCACTTAACATAGATGCTTTACATTTCTAATTATATTTGGATTATCTGTGATCTGAAATGTTATGAGACCTTTTAATATTATTATGAGGAATATTACACATACCAGATACAATAAATAACTATAGAAGCAGTTGAGCAGAAACATTATTTGACTATAATATAGTCTCTAAAGTGTCCTAGACAATGAAGTTTAGTTAGTGATACATGATGTGAGGTTGTATACATAGTTATAGAGTACAACTCTAAGGAAGGTGTAAGTTTACTCTATGAAGTACTTATTAAACCTACTTGGTACATTGTTTGTACTTTTTGGTGTGTTTTTTTATAAAATTGTTTTACTGGAAAAAATTTAGGTGTGATTCCAGGTGTTTGGGTGCTCATGTAGGCTGAAATCTCCACTAGACTGATTCCATGTCTGGAGTTGTGTGTTGTTTTGGAATAAGTTTAAATCTCTTGACATGTTTCTGCTAGAATCTTTCCAGGTCTGGAGGGGTGTGTTGCATTTTAATAGGTCTAAATCTCCTGACATGTTTCTGCCAGGTTGATTTTAGTTCTGGAGGGGTATATTGTATTGAGATGGGTTTAAATCTCTTGACATGTTTACACTTCAGAAAAAGAGACATGACTGGAGGTTTTATGATTATTACAGACTAGGAATTCACATAATTACATAAACTAGGGGACACCAGTTTAAGATATAGATAACTGTTAGAACTCAAGTTGGTAAAATTTTACTTTTCTTTTAGATGACTGTTCTGTGAAATAGTTCACTTTGGGATCTGACAGTATAAGCAACTGCAGGAGTTTAAAATATTGGACAGATATTTTGGATATAAGGAGTTTTAAATGTGTAGATCCAATAGACTGGTAGTAAAAGTGGGTTAGCCTAAATGGACTAAATGAACTCTTGTTATGCCTTGAATGAAACAGTTCTTTTAATATGTATGAAAAATGGTATGTACTGTGTAGAAATTAGTGATTATTACAGATACCACAGAAGAAACTTAGGGTATTGTACCTGACGTAGCTGTGTGATTGTTACAGATACCAGTGATGAAACTTGGGTATTGTACCTGAAATAATTTGCATAACTGTGCAGAGTTAACATATTTTTAAAACCATTTGGTTTCAATGCTGATTTTATACATTACATAATCCTAGAAAAACGTATCTCACATGTTATTTTTAAATACATAAATAAGAACAGCTTCTACTCTTCTGGTAAGTAAAATTTGTACAACACTGAAAAGTCTGGAAAGAAGTTATATTTCAGCAATGAATTTAAACCTTGAATTCTTGAAATGTAAATTATTTCCTCTTTCATTCTGTAGAATGTTGCCATTGAAAACTTCTGGGCTAAGCAGCCGTGTGTCATCACATTTTTTCGCCGTTTTGGATGACCTTTTTGCCGCCTGGGTGCCCGTGAACTGAGTAGTGTTAAGTCTCGGTTGGACGCCCATAATGTGCGGCTAGTTGGAATAGGCCTAGAAGACATTGGAGTTCAAGAATTTGTGGAAGGAAATTATTTTAAAGGAGGTAAGAAAGAGTGCTAAGTACTATTGTTTCAAATTCTGGAAAACAAACTTATTTCTTTACTACATAGAAATGTTTAAAAACAGAAATAATATAACTGAAACAACAACTAATGAAGATGAATTGTTTATTATTGATGTTTTAATACTAATTGATATATCAGTAATTCCTAAACTATCATTTTTATCACTGACAAACATGTTTGTGGAAATATAACTTCATGCATAACTTCTCTGATTCACAGAACTTTACTTAGATAATCAGAAAAAAACATACCGAGCCTTAGGATTTAAAAGGTAAGGAATAGATTTTTGACATTTATGCTTTTATTACCTTTATCACATGAGAAAATTTTTTAATCTTATGTCATGAAATTTTCTTTACTTATCTCAGAGGGTTTTTATATTATTTGTTTCTCTTATTTTTACTTTACCAAGAGGGTTTCTACACTGTTATTTTTTAACCCTTTCAAGTTATACATCTGTATATCTTATAACTGTGTTAGTGTTATTTTTTATAAGTATTAACCCATGAAATAATTGTATAAAATCTGTATGGTCATCAATACAGTTTTCTTTGGTTTTTTTAGGCTTAGCTTCTTCAACGTCTTATTAGGAATGTTCAATAAAAAGTCACGTGATGCTTTGGAAAAGGTAAGAAACTAGGCTTAGGAGAAATGAAAATTTACTTTGTCACTTTTATGATACTGTAAAATAGATTGAAATAACAAGAGTTACTGATAATTTCTTTTATTATGTATTTGTAATCTTTTCTAGTTTGGAATATTTCACAGTTGTTTTGTCTTTTGTCAAGTCTTGTGGTTCTCTGTTTTTGAAATAATAAACTGTTTTACTTATGGAAGCTTCCACAGTAGCTGTGTGATGATATTGGATAGAATTTGTCATGTTTCAAAAGCTGTTCAGAAATTAGGCTTATGTAGATGTAAGCTGCTAGCTATGATGGTAATTGTCATTCTTGTTATTTTTATTTAGGTTAAAGAATTAGGTGTAGGTGGTGACAAGAAAGGAGATGGATATCAAAATGGTGGAGCATTAGTTGTCAGTCAAGGTAAGATGTTTTGACTAAATCAAAGAATAAAGAAGTTACTCACACAAAGGATGAGCTCTACGTTTTAGAAAATAGTGAGTGTAATTACTTCCTTGAACAAGAGATAAAACTGTTCTGTGTGCTCTTAAAAATCTTATCCTGTTAACTTGTGTTTTGGGTATGAGGTTCTAAAAAAAGTAAAATGCAGAGAGAATAAGTATGATATATTTTTTCATCGTTATTAAACAGATGAAAGTACCATTATTGAACTTCCATAAATTAGTTGTTTCATATTTTCAGAAGTTTATGATAACCTAATCTGAACTTTTTATATTCTAATGCTATGTCAAATTATTTGCTACTTACCAGCATGTTCTGTGCTGTTTATTGTGTACTGTTTATAGTATCTTCTCCACAAATTTAATTTAG
This sequence comes from Tachypleus tridentatus, assembly GCF_004210375.1. Taxonomy (NCBI): domain Eukaryota; kingdom Metazoa; phylum Arthropoda; class Merostomata; order Xiphosura; family Limulidae; genus Tachypleus; species Tachypleus tridentatus. The sequence goes on from NC_134834.1 coordinate 151,784,693, forward strand.
AATGTTTTTTTTTTAACCTTGATATGATAGGAGGTGAAGAAGTTTTATTATCTCACAAGCAAGATGAACCATCAGATAATGTAGATCCTGAGGAGGTCATCAAAGCTCTTGGCATTCTTCAAGAAGAAGCATCTGCTGAAGGTGGAAGATATACTGCTTAGCTTAAACATTGTTTGGGGCATAATATAAAATCATAATATTTCAATATATATATATTTTTAAGGATATAGATAGTTTTATAAGTATTTCAAATATCATGATTGTATTAATATGTCTGGTATGTAAAAACTATTTGTTGCTTCAGAAAATATTAAGCACAATCAAACTGTAACATATGAAGCTACACTGTAAACCAAAACAGCAGTGTAGTGGATGAACATTAATAGTTTGGTATGGAAATGATGAGAGTCAGTTACTAATACTACTGTTGTTTCTTTTATGTAATATAATCTCTCTAATATGAATAAAACGTTCTACAATATTAGTAACTAAAGCATTGTTGTTATGTTAAACCAATAATTCATTGTAACCTGTTACACCCCCAGAAATTTTGAAATTTAGCTTCTAATAAGCATATTACTTTTGAAAGCCCCCCCCCTTCCACTGGGCCAGTCATAACCAGATTGTTAGTCTGCTCAGGGTTGTGGGTTCAAATCTCTGTACCACTAAACATGCCCTTTCAGCTATGGGGTCATTATAAGGTGAAGGTCAATCCCACTATTCATTGGTAAAAGAGTAGCCCAATAGTTGACGGTGGGTGGTGGTGATTTAGCTGTCTTCCCTCTAGTCCAGGGGTGGCCAAACAGCAGCTCTTTGACATATAATGTGCAGCTCACAGAAATACATTGGCTGAGCTTCTTTTTGCATCACAATTAATACAAAAAGTAAATAAAAAAATTTCAAGCTTTATAATTACAGTGTTTTACCAGAAAAAGGTGGGAGTCCACTGGATTAAAACGTAAGTTTAATGTTCATGGTGAGTAAATATATTTAAGAATTTAAATCTTAATTTTAATGCTAGATTGGAGTCGGGGATTAAAGAAGTTTCAGATCAGCTAGGATTACAGAGGAATTGTGCTAGAGAATCAGTAGTCATACAAGCTGGTGCTGACAATGTTAGTCTTAATGGGCATGGCTTGTAGTTGTGTAATTGTGGCTGTGTTCGGGCAGTGAAATAAGCAGAGTGTTAGTGGGATACTGGGTGCTGTTGAGTTTGGTTGCATTGCATGTGTTGGAGCTTATTGTTTCTTTTCACTTTAATTTTTTTTTAGAAAAAACAAGTCTACTGTATTAAAATCATCACTAAATAGCCAGCAGATACTGTTCAGTAACGAAGTTGGCACAGTGACTGAAGCTAGTTTTGATATATCATGATGGTGAATTTGTTAAGAAGAATAAAGCTGAAGTTGTTGCAGTGTTAGATCCAAATAACACAAAACTTCAGCAACAAATAGCATAAACACCAGTTTCGTGCCACACTACAGAGAGACGTATCTGACAGATCAGTGCTGATGTTGCAGGCAAAATGCAAAATGATTTAAAGAATTCCCTGCATTCAACTTAGCCCTTAATGAATTTACAGACATACAAGACAACCCACTACTGGCAGTATTTGTTTGTTATGTTTCCTCTTATGTAACTGTGAAAGAAGAGATGTTGGACTTTGTGGCACTAAAAGAAACAACTCATAGTATTAACATTAAAAATGCATTTGACAGAGCCTTAACAAATGCTGTTATTCCACTGGATAAAGTCATCAGTGTTGCAACAAATGGAGTACCTACAATGGTGGGGAAAAAGTATAGGATTAATTGCACTTCTGAAAAGCAATTCCAACTTTCCAGAGTTTCTTCCTGTTCATTGCATTAGTCATTGTGAACACCTGGTAGCCAGATACTTCAAGTATAAAGGTGTTATGAAATTTGTTCTTGAAATTGTCAATTTCATACGCTTAAATGGGAATACCCACCAATAGTTCAAAACGTTTATTGAAGAACTGGAGCTTGAAGATAAACCTAGTGATGTCTCTTTCTACTGCATTGTGAGGCAGCTGTCAACCAGCAATATTTTAAATAGGTTTATGGATCAGTTGGAGCCTGTTATTACTTTTCTTGAAGAAAATAAAAGATTCTATCCTCAACTGGAAAATGATGAATGGATGCAAGATCTAATGTTCCTTACTGATGTAATGAATCATCTACAAACTCTCAAATTGGCACTCCAGGGGAAGGATAAGATTGTTTCGATCTTACTCAGACAATTTTCAGCTTTTAGAATAAAATACTTTTTCAAAGAGACATATTGTCAAGAAACTTCACTTACTTTCCCAGTCTAAAAATGAGAGTAAATACATTCCCTGATATTGAAATAAAAGACCACAAACTGAAAGAATACAAAAATAAATTACAAGGACTGCTTGATAATTTCCTAGATAGGTTTGAGGACTTGCAGAAACTGAAGCCCTGCTTTGCCTTTCTTGTAAATCCATTCATGGTTGATGTGATCAATGATGGTTGTCCAATTCTCAAACCTCTAGTTACAGAATCATCTGCTGTGGAAATGAAAATAATAGAACTACAGGAAGACCTTGGTCTAAAGTTGATCCATAAATCCCATTCTACAATTGAGTTGTGGAAGCAAATTCCAGATATAAAATATCCTGAACTGAAGAAAACTAGTGTGTGACTCATCTCAATTTCCAGCATGACGTACTGCTATGAATCACTGTACTCTGTAATAAACTTTCAAAGTCAAAGCGTCATGCAATCCTTACAAATCAACACCTGATGGAGGTAATTCATACAGCCTTGGAAAGGTGGCATCTGATTAAAATATCTAATTTTATTGTTTTACAAATTTTCCTCTATGTTTTGATCAGATATTTACTAAGACATATAAATATCATTAAAAATATCTGTTTTACCCCAAATATTTATGGCTGTCTCATTTAATGTTAATGAAATGCAAACTTGCATATTTTTCTTAAATGTTTCTGTAGTTCATTACCATGTTAAATACACTCAATAGAGTTAAAACAATAATCAGCGAGGATTTTGAAAACATTTGGTATATATATTATGTACTTTGTAATTATTGAAACAAATGCAAATTAACAGTTTGAAAACTACATACATGAATAAATATTATTACATACATGTATTTCTTAATATATATATACAATTTATGTAACAAAATGTGTATGTAACAATAAAAATGCGTGTATGATATTTGTTCATGTCTTGTGGCTCTCAAACATCTGAAATTTATCATATGCGGCTCTTAGGTTATGCAAGTTTGGCCACCTCTGCTCTAGTCTTACACTGCTAAATTAGGGATGGCTAACACAGATAGCCCTCGTGTAGCTTTTTACAAGTTCAGAAACAAAAACCATTGCCCATCCCAGTGGAAGTCTGAATTCTTATGAGGCTAAAAACTGGGTTTCAATACTTTTGGTGGGCACAGGACAGATAGCCCCATTGTGTTGCTTTATACTTAACAATAAAAACAAGTACTTTTAACATTTGTTACATATTGAAGTGATCTGTATAAAACTTCCCAGTTATCAAGTGTTCATACAGGACAGTAATATGATGGTTACTTTGGGTAGTGTGGGGGAGTTATGCCACAGTAACTTTAGATGGTGTGAGAGTTGTGCCAGAGTCACTTTGATTTTTATGAATATAAGAAGAGAATTGGTCACAAAAGCCCACTTGGCTCAGCAAGAAAAGTTCTCAACTTAAATGCAGTGTTCAGTACATTATATTAAATTAATTTATGACATTCAAATTGCGATGTGGATCAACTTGGAGCACCAGTACCACATAGGAGAACTCAAGTTCTGCCTCAGCCGTGCTAAATAAAGTAACATGTTGTAACATGAGATAATCCATGAACATAAAAGTAGCAATACCCAACATAATGAGATAGAATCTTTATCTGTAAAGTAGGCCAGTAAAGTATGGGTTCATTAGGTAAGTCTTCCAGTCATACCTCACAATCAACTGTAATATATTCCAATTAACTGGAGAAAAGTTATATGGGTTTTAATGCTATTCTGTATTAAGATATACTAAACGAGCTGCCAGATCTAGCACCTTTTGAATTTCTGTGCATTCACGGTAGTGAAACAAGTAATTGGAAATCATTATACTTGTACATTAGCTCGATTATGGAAAAGAAACGGGGAATGTGTTGATGTGCTTTGGACATGACAGCATTATGACAGAACCTTTTTGAAATTGAAACTTTGCCACAGAACTATTTTAAGACGTACACTGTACAAGAATAGAAAGATCTGTGGGAAGGAAATTTAAAATGTTAACCGATGGCAGCACGTGTAAATATTTCAACATTTTATGTTTTCTTTCAGAACTAAATTTTCTTTGGTTGTTTTGGAATTTCGCACAAAGTTACTCGAGGGCTATCTGTGCTCCATGAATGGTAAAAAGAAACAAGACGAAACTAAAGGTTTACAGACTTAACGTTAAACTGCAGGGCTCGATTGTGTTGTTGATCTCAGTGTGTGCGTATAATTTTGTCAATGGTTTTATACGCACACACCTAGATCAACAACAAACTATAATAAATCCCAAGATAATCTGTGATGACGAAAAAACCCACGTGTAGAGAAAAATATATGTGTAAAAACGGCTGGTATGGGTTAAGAAAAAAAGTTTTATGTAGAAGAGCGAACAACGTTTCGACCTTCTTCGGTTCATCTTCAGGTTCACAAAGAAAGAAAGAGGAAACTGACCGATAGCTGACCTGAACTTAACCTCAAAATGACAAGAACCGATACACAATTTAAAACAGAAATCCACCGAAAAATCACTCATACTGGTCTATACATTCCTTGGGACTCAGCACATAAAACAAAACAAAAACTCAACATACTAAGAAACCAAATAAACACAGCCATAAAACTATGCTCACCAAATAAAACTAACGACGAATTAGACAAAATAAAACTATACTTCATTAACAACAATAAGTTTTCTCCACAAACGGTAGAAAACATTATACGCACACACCTAGACAAAAAGCAAAATCAACTAACAAAAGTAAATATATCTCACGAATTAAAAAAATCACGAAACCAGATACTGCTACATACCATATATTCCCGACATCAGAAAAATAACCAACATTTGGCAAAAATTAGTAACATAATAAGACATTCCAATTAATACCAGATTTATTTTAAAAAAAACAGGCACAAAACTACGGTCTATACTATGTAAAAACTAAACTGACAAACACCACACCAACATAGTTTATAAAATACAATGCAACAACTGCTGCGACTTCTGTATTGGGGAAACAAACAGAAAAATGGAAACCAGATTCAAATACACACACAAAAGAAAAAAAAAAACACCTTCATACATTTTTGAACACTGGAAATCAAATAAACACAACATAACCATAAAAACACCAAGGTACTAAGTAGGGAAACAAATATAAACAAACGCAAAATCAAAGAAGCCTACTTATACAACAACTAAAACCAAAATTAAATCAATATAAGGGACCACTTTTATATCGATACCAATTAATAACCCAACATCTAACTGCAACGTCCCCTACAATGCAGTACCTGTTTATACTCTCGTCCCATACTTTATTTTAATAAAAGTTGTAATACTCATACCAGCTGCCTTGAGATACATTTTTACTTCAAGTGGATTTATCGTCATCACGAATTGTAGGCCTAATGTTCATCAGGTTATTATATTACATAAACCAAAGTATGTATACAATGAATGTTGCACTAATGACACAAGTTGGTAGCTTTAACCTCTTATTGAAATTTCATATAGTGCAACAATGGCGTGGCCATTTATCTACATATGCATGTGACCGAAATAACATATAATTTTCACATCTGTTACGATGAAATGCAACAATATCTCGATGTCATAAATGGTAAATGAGGCTTAAGAAGTGGGATCAATTGAATTGCACCACAAACGAAAATACATAAAAATATGTCGCCCGCTGGGACAGCGGTGAGTCTACAGATTTACAACGTTAAAATCAGGGGTTCGATGCCCCTCGCTGGACATAGCAGATAGCCCCATGTGACTATATTGTATGAAAACACAAAAAAAACATAAAAAATTCATATTTTGAGTATTCAAGATCCAAATAATTAGAAAAATAACTTATATTTTTATTAATGCAATATTTTGGTTCATATGTTAATATTAATTTTGAAATATTTTCATTATTCATAAAATAATTTTATGTCAAAATAATGAAAGAAAATATTGTAATAAAATATTAATATTATCTTTTTCATTCGCGACGGTGGTATAGTTGTTAGCATTTATTACCACTAATTTTCTATGAATGTATCTCAAAGAATTACCTTTGACTAATATTTCTTTACTCTCTAGATCAGTGGTTTCCAACCAGGGGTGCGAGATAGCGTTTCAGGGGGTGAAAGATAACATTCGTTTTGGCCACCTTCACCTTTATTCTTAAATAAATAATTACTGTGAGGGGTGCGAGGACATATTAAAACTTTTAAGGGGTGCGGGGCATAAAAAAGGTTGGGAACCACTGTTCTAGATAAATACAGTCTTTTTCAAAAGAATTCTTGAATCAATGATGTGTTTTGTTTATACCTCCTTTGTGAGGTTGTATTAATAAAGAAAAACAACATAATTTATTTTCAAGCACTTGACCCGGGTTTGATTCCCAGCCGTCGTAGTTTTCACTTTTGTTTATTGTGTTGTGTTTTTATGTTTTGTTAGTTTCCATTTACGTGATTTATTGCAACATGACCATATATTCAACATGCAATGCTAAATTTCATATCAATATAATTCATATACATCTTATAATTTGTTTTTTTTTTTTAACTGTGTTAAAACTGGTGTAGTGGGACGACAGACAAACGAGTATACTGATTTATAATTTCATAAGACTTAAAGGAGTGTCTTGAGTACCAATACCAGTATTTAAATATGGAAGTAGAATTGAAGAAAAATATTTTTGGTTCCTCCTGCTGCTTCTTTGATATTTTAATGGATTGATTGTCGTAATTTAATTATCTTAATTAGCATCATTATAAATAATAATTCCTTCTATTCTATTGTGTTAGATACAGAATATAACGATGGCATATATTGCTGACGGTCACTGTTATAGATATTAAATACTTTTGAAAAATGAGATGTAATGACAAGTCTCGCCTAGTGTTAAGTGAAATTATGAGTACTATTTTTTCGAACGTTTGTTTTCTCTGTAAATTGATAGATGTTAACTTTAACCTTTATATGCTAAAAGAAGGCGATCATTGATACAACTGTACACTTGAAAATGAACACTAGATTTTGTGAAGTAATCTGTCGAATTTTAATTGCCTCATTTATACAGTTATACTCAATTATACAGTTACTTGTATAAACAAGATTTAATACGTCCATATTTAAGAAATGAGACATTGTAGATTTGGAGATAGAATTATAAAACAACTAGACAGCTATTTTAATTGGTAAAGTAGTCATTTATTATGTTTTAGAAAATGAAATGCTGGTAGAATAACGGAAATTTTTCTATCTAATGATAAGTAAATATAGTTATAATCAATATTTCTTAACGTTTTGATTTAGACGTTAGCTGGAGAAAGCACCATGTTGAAGTCCACTTAGTCCTAGCTTCTAAACAAGTTTTAATATACGAGATATTCTGCTAAATATCTAGGACAAGGATTTAGTTATAAATATGGGTGAGCTAGATAATTGGCTAAGTAAGCTTATAGTGAAATAAAGAGGCATGAGAAAGATAGACAGTCGCTTCCTAGCCGGTAGATTTATATCAATTATCACTAACTGTAACGTAGATGATATTTACATTAGTGCATTGTAGATAGCGTAGCTGTAAACGTAGACCTACAAAAAATTACAAAATATGAACAAACCTGTACAAAATAAATACAATTGACTTTTTTTTTTGTTACATGGACTGAATAGTGAGTTGTTTTCATCGGATAATTTAAAAGAACCCACCGGGGAAAGAATAACACAACAACACTGATGCCAGAAGTTTTTCTTTTTTATGAATATAAGATAGAACTCTGGATACCCGTGAAATAGAATTTCAACTGTTGAAGGTCAAATATTGAGATCCAAGAGTTGGTGGTGATGACTAGCTGCCTTCACTCTAGTCTTACACTGTTAAATTAGGGATGGCTAGCGCAGATACCCCTCGTGTAGCTTTGCGCGAAATTAAAAACAAACAAACTGTCTTAATATTTTCATCAGTTCAAGTGGTGCTTGGATCTCAATATTTGACCTTCAACAGTTGAAATTCTATTTCACGGGTATCCAGAGTTCTATCTTATATTCATAAAATATAATCATGCTCGTCCTTTCAAACATGCTCGTCCTTTCAGCTGTGAGGGTGTTATAATGTAACGGGGATTTGAACCAGCGACCCTCGGATTACAAGTCGAGTGCCTTGACCACCTGGCCATGTCGGGCCTTTATTAAGACAGAATCAAGAGGAAAGAAACAGACAATCCTAATACGACCAGGGAGAGTGAAAGAGAAGACCAGAAGAAAGTAATGAGAATTTATTAGAGGAGTTAAAAGAAACAGACCCATTATTTATATAGAATAATTACAATGAAGAATAAATATGATTGTGGACAGGATCGACGAAGTTATGAATGAAGTAAGGATGCACATTGAGATTATAACAATAAGATTGAGAGGATAATGGCAAAATAAATTAAGTCAAAACTGAAGTACATTATGGAAGTATAGAAAGACATCAGTGGGATAGAAAAGAGCATCATTGAAGTACAGAACATCAGTGACAAAGTAAAATATCTGGAAAACAAAAGATTAAATGCAAAAATCAAACCATTCACACTTCTTTAAACATTGACTCAAGAGTTTCAACTTAAAACATCATATGGTAGAAAATGTGGAATAGAAGACTCATTTGATCTATAATACATCTAAACATATTACTACTACTTCTGTACTACTTATTACTAAATGATCTTCCTAGGCTATTTCAGCCATAACACTATCAAATTGAATTCTAGAATGTTATTAATAAGTTGACAATGATGAGAAAGTTTCACAAGAGTTATACCAGATTCTGTTAGAAATAATTTCCGCAATGATTGAGCGGAATTGTGAGCAACAACTTATACAACTTGCTATCCATGTACAATGACCAATTTGGACTCCAGCTGAAAACCGTAACAACTACCAAGCATTAGTGTCCACCTTATTCAATAGGTTTGGAGCGTGTGCACCAGTAGGAAGTATCAGTAGCAAATTCCAGAACATGGTGCAAGCGAAAGAATAAATATTAGTCAGTCTTGCAGAAGGTATGGAAATGCTTGTCCAAATATCTTACCTGAATGCTTCTCGTGAAATGATGGATTCGTTGGAGGTGATAAATTCAGACACAATAAAAGATGAGGATATGATAATTATGCTGAAGCCAAATATTGTACATCCTGAAAAAAATCTCTAAAGCTGGTGATGGAACTTGAGTCTGTCAAAGTTTAAATTACTAACAGTGCCATTTAGAAATTACAAGGATTTGAGGTCCTGTAGAATATAAACTTCTATTTACGCTATCAACAGTGTAGAAGTACTGAAAGTATAATTTAGCGAACCTGGTGAACATAACAGGGGAAATGGACTAAAAAACAATACATGCCTAACATATAACATCTGAAGAAACACACTGCAAAAAATTGCCAGCAAAAGTCTAAGTAGAGTAAGAGCTTTCTCAAAGTATACCACATAGAGAGAATCTAGCCATTACAGCCGATTTATAAAAATTGACAGCTGTTGTAAAACATAAGAGACAGATCTCAATCAGATCAGAGGAGATGCACAAAGCTAATAAGATGTCAAGAAAGCAAGAATTATTGTGCATCTGTTTAAGCTTTCTTTTCTTTTTCACCAGAGGTAAATCGAAAAGAGAATCTGTAACACGGAGACCTAATGCATTCATTGACTGGCCATACCTTCTGCTATGGACTGCAGTTTCTCCTATTCAAGGCTTATCAGCACAGCTTGAGTTAATAAACCAAAGAACTATCACTAGCCTTTTATATTGGGAAGTGTATGTAATAGCTGTGAGATTTACAGTCAATTTTGCTTTCCCATATAGTAACTTAAAATAATTTAGGTATGTGAATAAGATATGACATTTATCAAATTCATTATTATCGACACAAAGTCTAAGCTTGAGCTTAGGGACGTCAAATATTGGGGAAGTAGGTGATACAATTGGATCATCTACCCAGAAGATTAGGATAACCTGGAATAAAACAAAGTACCGATTTTACGATATGTGATACAAAGCAATGGTGCAATACGTTGCGAGGTTACATATAACTGAATTTTTTACTTTAGAAAAATCTAAGAAATTCCCTCCACCTCAGTAAGAATTTGCCATCCTTACCCAAATTAGACATCAAATGGCGTTGCTATATGAGACAGTAGTCTACTAAAGATATAAAAAATCAGCATTACCTGGCTTGTTAATTTCAAAGAATGTTTTACATTCAAGTTGAGGAGCCGATAGAATATATACATTTAGCGGAATAGGCATAACAGGTAGCGTTCCCTGTGGATAGTTTATTAGCATTATGGTTAATAGTATTTCCTAAGTGATTTAGCCTGCATGTTTGTAAGAATTGGATAAATAATTTCTTAGTATTTTTAAAAGAAGCAAAAATGAATGAGTAACAATGTATCAAACACACTCTATCTGATACATACAGGGCCGAATAAACCTTTTGCCTAATACCTGTGGTTATCGAACAGGCTAGGATAAGACTTTTTGAGGTCGATACGCTAAGTTTAATATCAAATTGCATGAACGATATGATTAAATTATTGAATTTTGTCAAATTTGTTCGACTCTAAATCAAAATTAAATTATTGTTGTTTTAATGAAAAGCTACCAATGGGTTGTCTTCACTCTGTCCATTGCGGAAAATCAAACCACAGATTTTAGCATTGCAAATCCATAAACTTACCGCTGATCCTCCCAGAAATCAAATTTAGAGTAAGGAGTAATAAAAATATATTATTTATTTATTTAAACAGAGTTATTTCTTATTATTTATATTTTTCTTGAATTAATTTTACTCAACAATGTCATTATTCAGAAGAGTGGCTAAGTAATAAACTAATCTTGTTTCCGAAACGGGTCAAATGAACAGAGCGTGGAAGTTTAGTTTTAATTTTGAAATAATATTAAGACAAATTATTGGAATATAGCCCTCTTGTTTGCTTTATTACGTGAGGGTAGCGATCACGTGATTAGTTTTCTAGAAATTTGTCCATTGCAAAGGTAGTTTGTGTACTTTACGTCTATTGTTGTAATTGTGAAATACTTCTCGATTTTTTGGAATAGATATAATTTGTTACGATTTATCTAATTTGTTTGAAAAGTTACGATACATACTGTAGTTAGTAAAAATTCATGTCACATTTCGACGCAATAATGAGAGATTTGGATGAAGATCCGTTTTTTAACGCTATGAAGTAAGTTTTGACCTCATATTTGCTTTTGCTAGTACTAGTAATAGTATGGATTATCGACATCACTTGTTAGGCTTAATCAAACAAAAGTTATCTTAGGCCTAATTTGATATCATCAATTTATGCTTTTCAAATTTTAGTTTTAGTTAGCTTATTAGTTACATTACAACTAGTAGGATTACACAATATTGTTGTTAGTATAACTTACAAATTTATTTTTATTTAAATTTGAAGTTTTCAAACATAGCGTAACACTAATATAGTAACAGATGTATAAATTTAGACTAGTATATTAATGGTAATTATGTTGATAGCAGTATAAATTGTAATATAAGAAAGAATTACACATAACTCGCGCTTTTAAAATAAAAATAATAGGAATATTGCGATGAATAATATTTAATGTGATACTTAAATGTTCCCAACTGAGATAATAGAGATTAAATTTTAACAATATTTTAGGAACCTTTGTATTCTTTAATTATATACACTTATATAAACATGAATGTTTCTGTGTCTTTGTTCCTTATGCCATGTATTTAAAGTCATAAACCTTAAATCTGAGGTACAGGTACAACTTTGTGGAGGAAGTAACATGGGCTCAAGGCTGCAGACTGAGGCCAAAGTGACCAATTAATGTTTTTGCAAACAGGATAAACAGTTGGTTTCAGATTGAAAAGGCCAGATTTCTATGATGTGTGATTAAGAGAACTATTATTTGTTTATTCTGTTAGGACTTTTCTTAATCATTGTATTCATAATCAGTTACAGTTTAAAATATTTAAAAATTTCATATAGCCTTCATTTGTTTGTATTATCTGGTTTACCCTCTTTTATTCTAGACATACATGTTTACTGTTTAACACCACTTAGCTGGTGATTCCTCTTAAATATGCATGAATACTTCAACTGAATAGGCTTGCTTCAGCCTTATCTTTTGCTTGCTGTACAATAATTTCAACAGATGTTTGGTATCTGAGTATTTAATCAGATCATGTTGTAGTGAGAAAATAAATGAATTCTTCATTAAATGGAATAATAATAAAGTCAGAATACATTGCAAATGATATTTGACCACACAGTAGAGGTCGGGACACCAGAAGGTTGGTAACTTGAAATGTTACCCAACACACATGTAAGAAGCAAGAGCAATGTACCAGGGCTTGATTTAATTGAAATTGCTTCAGCAAAATTTTATTTCAAATTATTTCATTAACATTTAATCAAAATATTTTATTAACCCTTTCATGATGGGTTATGGGTCAAAGGACGTGCCATTGTGTTTTTTGACTTGCATTCAAAATTTTATTGAACAACTATTTTATGAATTTATGTAAATACATTTGGTATCAAACTGTAGATTATAATTCAAACTTTGATATTATATGAGTTTGTTTCTTAATTTAGGAGTAAATATCAAAAGAACACACCTAAATATAGATTTTAATGAGTCATGTGGTATGTTGAATGCAGCACTGTTTTTAATTAAAATCAGATGTTTAAGATGTCAAAATACTACGTCTATAGTTTTGTACAAATTAGGAACTTTCATTACATATACTAACAAACTAGAATGTACAATAAAAACCTTATGATGGTAATGAGGTTGGTTAGTTGACAGACTCCACATGGTTAGGGTACAGAAAATAACATCAAATATGAAATGTATGCAGGAGGTTTTAAAGATTACACAAATAATATTTAAGATTTTGGGGCCCAAGAATAGTTTTTTTTTATCATAAAGCCACTTAGCACTCGGACTAGTAATGAAACAGACTCGATATTTTCACAAACAAATCTTTAGTGAAAATATTTCATTAAAAAATCCAATTTTTTATGTACAAAAATTTGTATTCTTTAATAAAAGTCTATTAAAATGAGTGTATTAAACATGTACAAATGTGTGTATGAACTTGTGTATACCACCCTGTTGTGAAAAGGTTAATTAAGTTGAACACCAGGTTGAAAGAAAACCAAAAAACAGCAACCTGAGTTAAAGAAGAAAACCAGTCACTTATTTTCTGAACAGAATGTCACATTACTAAAACATTAGCTTGTAATTAACAAAAAAATATCAGAGAAGCCTTTAATAAAATTAAAGAATCTCATAATTAATAAATAACTAGACACATCTCTTTATCTTTGATTGCTCTTTTGAGAGAAATTCCTAATATTATAAAAGTATTTTGCATGAGGAACTCACATTTTCATATTTACACCCTTTTTTCTTTATTCAGCCAAAAAATGTCAAATTCACATTGTGCACGTAACCATTATCAGTTCTAAAATTAAAGTACATTACTGAATGTTGAACTTAGTACTAAAATCCTCTTTAATTTAGGCCTAATATAATTCCTTATTTTTTCTTTCTTTCTGCCTTTCTGTTTTTGAACAATTTTTGTCTGTGATTTTGTTTCCTTGTGTGAACTGTTATTTAACTTTAGGCTTGACACTTTTCTCATGAATTATGTCTGTTTTATTTAGGCCTGTTGCCCTCCTCCTGTTTCTTTGTTACATCTCCTCTGCTTCTAAATATCACTTATGTATATAAATTACATATGCAGCATATGTGTTTAATGTTTAGAATTTACCAGGTCAGTGTTAATCATATTCTTGGATGCTGGACAGTTTGAAGAACCTTCAAACTAGTGCTGGGCAATTAATTGATATAATAGATATTTATGAGCAGTTATTAGCTTGATCGGTGTCGCATAAATTAATCTACTAATTAAAATTAGTTCCAATTTCCACTGTGTTCAATTATTCTAACAATTTAATTGTACGTTGTCAGTTGTCGTGAAAGTAATCCAATTTATCAAAATTGGGGTTCTGTTATATTTTAATTATTCAAACAACTTGGGTATTACTGTTGTTTCATTTTAAAGCAGAAGCTACTTAATGGCCTATCTTTACTCTGCTCAATTTTAGTCTTAAAATTTATTTTTTTATTTCTAGTTTTTTAAGTTTGTGATTTGAGGATCTTGGGTTTAATTCCTCTTGTCACAAAACTTGCTTTCTCTGTTTTTGTCATGGCAAACCTTCTATGGCTGTCAGCACCTTTTGTCCATTATTTTTCTTTGTACTGGACAAATTGTAAACTCTGCTTAACACTAGTTTTTGTTCAACACACTTTTTGAGTGGCTGTTGGCATCTGTACTCCTGCTTTATGTTTAGACACATGATTGTTCAAGTGAAACACCACCTTCAGAGGCCTGTTGTTTTCGATGCACAATACTTGCCAGCTGCAAACAGTGTATAATAAGTATTGTTGTCACCACATTTTACTTTTTTCTGTTTTGGGTGAACTAATGACCATTTTTGTTTATACTGTTATCATTATTGTGTATGTTGGTGGTAGTGGAGTGGTGACCAGAAGGAATGTAACTGGCTGACATCTGCCACAAAGCTATATTTTTATTTATCCATTACAAGAATGCGTCTGAATCCACAACATGTATAGAGTTGTGGTATACTACTTAGTTTACATTTTTATCATGTTTCTCAGTGCACTTAGGACACTTTCAATCCACCATTTGCATGTTTGGCCTTTTGCTTTCTGTCTATTTATCTTTATATTGATTGCTCTTTGTGGCAAAGTAGTTTGTTAAATTTCTTTGTGTATGACAAGGCTGGAACAGTTTTCAACTTCATGCTAATGTTGTTGTTACATATTGGTGACATGCGGAATGTTTGAGATACCACAGTTCTGTTTTGACAGTGTGGTGTTGATATCCACATTTGGCACTGATAGATAATTGTTATGAAGATAATTTGTAGAGTTTTTTGTTTCAAGGGATTTTTTTATTTTTTTTTCCAACAAAGGTATTAATTATATTGTTTTCTGGCTTTGTTTATTGCATATGGCATCAATTTCTGCATCAAAGATGCTATATTGTAAGATGCTGCTGCCCAGATCTTTGAACTCGCCTGCTTGCTTTAGTGTTTGATTTTCTATTTTAATGTTAAGATTTTGAAATTTTCATTGACCTGAAAAGGCTTCAAAAATATCATTTAATTATTAATTTTTATAATGCCTACCCTTCAAAAATATCATTTAATTATTCATTTTTATAATACCAGTCCTTCAAAAATATCATTTAATTATTAATTTTTATAATACTCGTTCTTCAGAAATATGACTTAATTATTCATTTTTATAGGACCAGTTTTTCAAAAATATTGTTTATTTATTTATTTTTATAATACTTATCTTTCAAAAATATGACTTGTTCATTTTTATAATACCCGCCCTTCAAATACATCATTTAATTATTCATTTTTATAATACCAATCCTTCAAAAATGATTTAATTATTCATTTTTATAATACCAATCCTTCAAAAATGATTTAATTATTCATTTTTATAATACCTGTCCTTCAAATATATCATTTAATTATTCATTTTTATAATACCTGTCCTTCAAGAATATCATTTAATTATTCATTTTTATAATACCTGTTTTTCAAGAATATCATTTAGTTATTCATTTTTATAATACCAGTTCTTCAAAAATATGACTTGTTCATTTTTATTGTGCTAGTTTTTCAAAAATATAAATTATTCATTTTTATAATACCAATCCTTCAAAAATATATAATTATTCATTTCTATGATACCAGTTCTTCAAAAATATGGTTTAATTATTCTTTTTTGTAATACTCATCCTTCAAGAATATCATTTAATTATTCATTTTTATAATACCTGTCTTTCAAAAATATCATTTAATTTTCAGTGTTTTTACACTAAAAAGCAGAATTCTTATAACTTGACAAAAATTGAATTTTTAAACGATTTTAGAAATTAGCAAAAGACTATTAGAAATATAAAACAAAAATTCAAACATGCTTATTGCACATAAATTTAAGTTATTAAATGTAACATTTTTTGTTGGCATAAACAACCTAAACAATACATAGAAATAATTTATGCATCTTGCATCATAACTTTTTGTTAAATTTTACAATATGTAGATGCAGAAATAACATTTAACAGGGACTGACACCTATACACATAATTTAATTTTATTTATTTATTCTTGTTTATATGCTTACAGAATGGATAGTCAAATTCCAATTTTCCCAAGTGATATTATTCTGATAGTAGAACATGTTGAAATTAACAAAATATATAGTTATGGTAGGTTAAAGTTCAAGGAACTTGTGTAAATATTAAAATACACAAATGTTGTATATTACATAATTAAAATTTTATTTAAAAGCTGATGAAGCATCCTAAAGGATTACATGATTAACTTCCTTTACATTCTCAAGGGTGTGAAAAAACATGCTGGACTTCATATAGGTACATAAATATATGATTCTATAGCTACTAGTTTACATGTTTAAAAAATATACTTTCAGATTTTCTAAACCTTCATTCTTATTTAAGTTTGAATTACTGTTATTGAAATATTTTTAAAGTAGATTATTTTTAAATGAGGATGAATGGTTAGAAAATCAGAAAATGTGATGTTCATTTATTGTCATGAACATCTGACTTTTATAGATCAGGTCCTCTGTTATTGTGGTAAATAGAATTAGGAGATACTGGCCACAGAATATTGTGGGTTAGGATCTGCCTTTTTTACAAACACTGTGGTTTTGCATTTTGAGTATGTTTATGGTTAATTCACAATAACCTGCTGTGATTGGCTTGCTTCCATTTATGTGGCTTCTATGTGTGTGGGCAATACATTTAAATTTCTCCTTTGAAGTATAGTCACAGTTCAATAAAACAAACTATAAACCTATGATGTACCTTAAAGAGACAGTATTATGTGACACAAGTAGGTCTGAAATTAGCAGAGGGTCAGATTCTGGTATTTGAATGCTACACATTCACTGTATCCAGCTGATTGTAGGTGGTAGTTACCTGTTAATTTCAAATGAACAATCCAACTACAGGTAAAGCAAATTAATTCATGATGCTAATGACAGAGAAGTAATGTTATAAGATATGAGAGGATAAGTAAATGCAAAAATAATTGCTTTATATATGATTGGAGAGACAAATTTTCATACCATTTGAATGGTAGTATGCAGTTGACACTACTTCTAATTGTAAAGGACTTTGACATTTTTTCAATGTGTCGTTTCATTACATATTAAGATATTTTCATTTGTTGTTTTGTTTGCCGACAGCATCTGTCTGCTTGCACATCATGATGTTAAGCTTATTACCTGTTTTGTAATTGTATATTTATTAATAGATTCTAAGACCAGTCATAAATTTCTCTCCTTTGTGCTATATAGAGTGAAATTTGTGCTAACAAATTTAATTTATGAAGCAAGGCTCAAAGTTTTTTGTTTTAGTGTTAGATAGTTATAGGTGACTTGATTCAGTTAAAAATTAATATCTGATTGCCTGAGGTTCTTGAAGGAAGTCATTGGGTAGTGAATTTTAGAGATTATTAATGTGATCAAGAAATGTGAACATTTTTAAACCCACATCCATGCTGGCTGTGTGGCAAAACAATTTTTTGATTAGTCAGAGAAGACATGTAAATGGCCATGATTAGTTTGACTAGGATATTTGAAGAGCTAAATATACCTCTCTCACTATATACATTGTTTTAATATAAAAAAATAGTTGCTGTTGAGACTTTTCTTTTACAGCCATTAAAATAGTAAATAGTTGAAAACTAATAAATAAAGATGAGTGGACTTGTATAAACCCACATAATTGTTTAAAATAAAATGTGACAAAATCCAAAGTAATAGAGGCAGTTTGGACTGTTGAGAAGTTAGCATTAATATGTCATATAGTTTTTCCCATTTAGACAGCTATTTAGGCCTTGTCTTACACACAAGTAGTGGTAGCTAAAACAATTTTTGATGAAATATGCATTATGAAGTCTTATATAGAGGTTTCAGATCATATTTGATTTTGGTGTCCTGTGTAGTATTTAATAATTTATAAGAAAACGTATACCTGAAGGCGAATGATACGTACTTATAGGTACAATGTAGCTCGTGTGATACAAATGTTTATTCTGATGTTTTTCTGTTTATTAAATATTTATATGGTGTGATATTAAAGACTTGCAAGCCCATTAATAAACTTGTATAGAAATAATTTACTCTTTGCTGTTGGATCCAGTTTCCTGAGAAGTGATTCTATTGTAATTTTAAAATGAACCTTAAATTAAACTTTGGTAACAGATCTGTTATGTGCTACTCTCAGTCTGTTATGCATGTAACTGCTCTACTGTTACAAGGGTGTATTTAATGTTTAATTTTTCATGGCTAATTAATGTAAAACAATGGCTATAATCTTGTAATTAATTGCTCTATTTGTAGTTTTAATGTTTTTGTGTCAACATTTTTGTATTTTAACATCATTCAAAAGGTATGTACAAATGATTGTATCTGAGAGCTAAATTTTAGTTTGTAGTGACCTTGTTTATAATATATGTAACTTCTGTTTGCATTATTCTGGTAATTTAAATCTTAAATTGTTTGTTTTGTATGTTTTTATATGTATTTTACACTTATGCTATCAAAATTTTGAGTATGTGACTAAATTTGTTTGGCTGTATAAGTCGAATATTGTAGGATAATGAATGGATATTTTGATAAAAAGTGCCTAACTTGTTTAATGGATGACACATGGAATAGTTATTTTAGTAAAACTGTGTTTTGTTCTAATGCACTTTTAGTAAACTCAATCATCGTATTTCATATTTATCTGTAATGCACAGACATCTCAGTCTTTGAGTTGAAATGTTATTTGATACTGTAGAAAATGCATTAATGTCTGTGATTATTTATTTCATAGTGGACCGTTTCAAACAATGAGACAAATGATGGCTCCATTTGGTGGGATGTTTGGTGGAAGTATGTTTCCTCAGCTTATGGGGCCCAACCAGAGGCATAGTCAACATGGAGATAATTCAAGTTTAATGCCTTTTGGCTTTGGCCACTCTCTTTTTCCTAATATGGATGGCATGTTTAGAAATTTTGTACGTATACTGTAGTTTGTTCTTAAAGTAACTGATTTTTAAATTTAAAATGAAAAAGTAATGATACACTTGTAATTATAATTTCTGATGTATATTAATGATAATTTGGGAGTATTTGGTTAGTTGTGTTTTTGTAGGTTTTTCTTTTAACCCTCATTTGATATTCTGGAATCCATGCCGAGCTATTTTTTTCTTCAAAATACCCAAAACATTTAAACTGGGAAAAGCAGTGGGAGTAAAAAAAACTGTCAACCATGTTGAATCAATTGTTTGAATCTGAATAATTATTGATATGTGTGTGTATTTAAATGTATGTGAACTTGAATTTGTATTGAAACTACTTGCTTGAGGGTTGATAAATTTGTTCACAGATAGTATGGGCTTGGATTGTTGCTTTTCAGGACTTTCATTTTTTGTATTCTACCAAACAAGTTCAAGATCAGAGATTTAGGTATATTTAAGTATAAAAAATAAATGATGTAACTTGGATCAGTTTGGGTGAAGAAGATTGAATTCCAGCCAAACTGGCAGAGGTTTGACTCCATCATGTCAGTGATGATGAAAAACCTTAGTGTTAAATGTTGCTATAATATTAAATACAAGTGTAAATATTCTTCTAATTAAGTTTGCTAAAATAGTTTCTCAACTGATAAAGAAGATGAAATTTAAAATATGCTAATTGTGAAAACTATCGCAAGTTAATTGTAAAAACATGATAGCGTTGTATTTGTATGTTTTTAACTATGTTGTGTGAACCATGTATTGGTTTACATTTCCTGTATAACTTAGATGTTGTGCCACATTTTTACACAGATATTCACTGGACCTTTGTCTCTATTTAATAATTCATTATTTCCAAGGATTCACAACTATTAGTGACTGTCTGTTCAGCCAATACAACAGATTTATTTTTTTGCATTAAGTTTTTGGATACCATGAATTGGCTTAATTACAAATCTTTGGGTTCCAATTTTATCATTGTGTGTTATTTATTATTTTAACATTATTAACAAATGCCAAGAAACAATCTTAGATGTCTAGATGTTAATATTTCACTATTTCTTATTGATTTGATAGAGTTCATAATTCAGTATGGAATTTTAATAAGGAAAGGAACTTGTATAGCTACATTAAAACCAGTTGCTTTATAATAGAATAAAATAATAAAAATATGAATGATATAGTGATAGACATGAAACAGTGAATAAAATATATATATATTTCACAAGAAATATTTCCTTTGACATATATAAAATATTTAATAAGAATAAACATTATTACTGAGAATTAATAGTGATCTTCATCCAAGTAGAATACAAGAATTAAAATAAATAATTCTGTTAGTTAAAAAGGGGAATATCAATAAATATTGTAGTTACCTAGCACTAAACATATTTATATATCACTGATGATTCAAAAGAAATCTAAATATTGAGCTTGTTTAACTCAAGATGCAATATTTTTTGAAGTAATAAAATGAATTGTTGTTAATGTTAAGTATAATACTAAAAAGCTAATTTTATTAAACCAGACAAGCTAAAACATCTTGGATTATAAATTGTACTTGTAAATGAAAAATAGTCAGAACTGGTAAGCAAAATATCTAATAAATTATTTCCATTTGAAAAGGATAATTCTAACTTGTGAATAATCTACTTTGTAAATTATATTGTCATAAGGAGGAGTAAATTTAATCAATTACCCTGGTAAGATTCTAGAAGTATTTGTTTATAGAAGAAAACACTAATTTTAACATCATATAATCTTAACACGTTAATGTTATGTGTATTGAGCTGTTTTTTTTTAAGTATATGAGGTGTAGTAAACTACAAAGTTAATGGATATATTTTATTACAGGAACATCTGACTCAGAACCCTAACTCGCATTGTTATAGCTCATCATCAGTGATGACTTACACAACTGATGAGACTGGTCGCCCACAGCTTTACCAGGCTTCTTCGTCGACTAGAACAGCTCCTGGAGGGGTAAATATTCTTTTTTGGTGAAGTTTTCTTAAACGTGAAATTTACGCTTTTGAAAACTCGTGGATAATTTTTATACCTGGAAATGAATCATACCTGCTAGATGTAGCAAATGTTGGTAGAATTATGTTTCCAAAATGAATACACAAAACACCTTCTTTCCTGTGGAGGTTGCATGTTCTGCTTGAGAGATTTATAAACCAAGAGTCTTGTGAAACTCTCAACTAATCTCATGGGAAACTAATGGCTGTACTTTCTAAAAAAAAAAAGAAGGAATATTTGTGAAGCCATGAATGTGCTCTATTGTTTGAGGAGCTAACCTGTGTGATAGGCAACAATAATTGTGCATGGTATTTATGCATATTACAATTAACATTGTTAATTTAAAGCCTAAATCCAACAGAAATTAAATATAGGGAGAGAATACTTTTTTCTTGTACATGGCTTTGATTAAACAAACTTCATTTTCAAACATAAACTCTTCTTTAACAGATTTGTACACACAGGTGCTAACCACTTCTGTTTGGCAGAAACATTTCTGTTTCTGATTATGCCATTATTATCATACAAAATCCAATAAACTTATGAAATAAAGTGACACTGATGACATCATAGCTAGTGATGTTTTTGTACTTTAACATTGTACTAAAACCATACTAAAGTGCTTTTATAATACTCAATAAAATATTTGTCAATAAATATCTATATTTGTAGTTAATCCATTATTAATGGATTATATTAATATAATGCTAAATATGCATTCTTAGCAATACATGGGAAGAGCATTCCATATTCAGATGCTACAAATGACAAATTAAGTTGTAAAGAATCACAAAATTTTTATTATTTAAAAGTTAATAATAATAGAGAAAACAACCATACAATTAAAATATAAGCAATTATACCCAAGTTAGTATCTGTAGGATGCTGGGACACAATCTTTACATCAAAATACTATAACAATCAAACAAGTTTAAGAGCTGAATGATACCAGTAAAGATAAAAGTAAAAACATCAACCACAACAATCAAACAAGTTTTAACAGCTGAATAATACCAGTAAAGATAAAAGTAAAAACATCAACCACAACAATGAAACAGTTTTTTTGATAGATTGTTTAGGGAGAGTATTCATGATGAAACTTTGTTGAATGGACGGAAACTGCCTGTTGTGGAGACACAAGTGTAGAAGATGACATTTCGAAAGTCTTCAGGTGAAGGACTTTCGAAATGTTGTCCTCTACACTTGTGTCTCCACTACAGGCAGTTTCTGTCCATTCTGCAAAGTTTCAACAATCAAAAAAGTTTATTTGTTAAATAATACCACTAAAGTAAACTTAAGGTAAAAGTAAAAACAACATGAACCACAACAATTTGACATTAAAGTGACTACATAAATCATACATTTACTTTTTTTTGTACTCAGATTACATTTTTAATGCTGAAGTCCTCGTTTCACATCAGTTAGGATTAAAAACTGGTGGGCGTCTTTTCAGTATCAAAAGATTTGAGAGTTGAAGATCTAAAGAATATTGTTTTGTTTTTTCCTTTTGTACATTGTGTGTTTTGCAAACTGTTGGATCCTCCTAGGCTGAATAAGTATAAGGTTTGCTTTTAGAGTTTTGTTTTAAGGTAGTTTTCTTGGGTCTTAATCTCCACATTAGAATATTTCTGGTATTATCAAGACTGACTTTTGGTTAGAAGTAAATCATATTATTAACTACAACAGCTGCTATCTCATGTTGTGAATTTATTTTAAGCTGACAGAATGTGATTATAATTATCTTAAGACAGTAATATTAGAACTAGTAATGTTTTTGTACAAAATCATTATTCAGTCCCTTTGGAACACTATTAGTGGAAAGTATGATGGACATAATGTGTTCAAAATATTATATACATTTCTTGAAAACCCTAAGAGACTTAATAAAGGATGTAGCATAAAAATACCTTAGGCTTAATATTAATACATTATGGCAATTATAGCTAATTCTCATGAACTATTTTTATTTTATTATACCCTGCTTAGATACTTGTCATCATTTTAACTTTTCATGGTGAACTAAACTCTTTAGAAACACTCTCTAGTAATAGCATTAATGTTTTATTTGTTTGTTTCCATAGGTAAAAGAAACACGAAAGACTTTACAGGATTCTAGGTCAGGAATGCAGAAGATCTCGATTGGACACCATCTTGGGGAAAGAGGTCATGTTTTGGAACATGTAAAGAACAGGGCTACTGGTGAAGAGGAGGAGAATGAAGAATTGTTGAACCTTGATGAAGGTATGTACAGTCATGTTGCCATGATGAGGGTGTGTGTGCAGTGATGTTGCTGTGATTGAAAGCGTGTGCAGTCATGTAATCTAACAGTTACAAAACAAGGTGTATTACCTTGATAAAGGTATGTTATGGTTTACTTAATATTAAGATGTTTCATATCTCTCTGTACAAGGAGATAATGTAAGATCTAGGTTTATTAAAAGAAAGAATTTTTGTTTGAAATGTTTTTGATTTTTACATCTTGACATTGGACGTAATTTTTGCCTCAGGTATTTCTTTTTGAAATTAAAATGTGCCTTAACTGTGTCACTACAAGTGTTGACAGTACCATTGTTGAGTGTAATATTGCAACTTCCCTTTCAAAAGTTAATTTAATAATAAAGTATGTTTCATCAACATTTGTCATTAACTAGTGTGAGAATATTATAACATGAAATGTTTTCAGTTATTGATTCATCTCTGAGTTCATTTCAGTATGTTGTGACCTTGATGCTTAGATCATGATACTCTGTTATGTTAGGCTTGTTTCCAATGTTTACATACACTGATGTTTTAAGCCATCTTTTGATATATCCAGTAAACCTAGTTGCTTCAATAGACAATTAAATGCATAAATAACATATGCTATCGTTGGCAATATTCAGTTTGTAAACTGAAATCTACTTTTAGGTTTAGAGATACTTTTAAATTTAACTGTGGATGATATCTATGAAAAAAAACTTGTTGTTGATACAAGTTGCTTTGAAATATTGTAGTTTAGCTTTTATACACTGAATTCCCACAAATAAATGGTGATTTTAGAAAATCTGTTTGTTTTTTAAGACTCTCGGTTTTCTCAGCATTATCTGTGGTATTTGTTAATGAATGGGTTTATTAATCAGTCAATACATTGTTCTTCTAACTGTAGTACATCTAGTAATAAAATATAGCCACAGTAGTATATTTGTAACAACTTTGACCATGAAAATCACTCCTGATGTAGTCCACTGAATGTAACGTATCAGTGAGAGTTAAACACATTGATTTCTTTTACGAGTTTTCATATAGTCCACTAAATGCTACTCTATGTGTTAGTTGAACACTGGTTCTTTTATAAACTTTCATGTAGTTCACTAAGTGCTACATGTGTTTTTTGAACACACTGTTTATAAGTACTTTCACATAGTTTAATAAATGGTATATGTAGAGGCTTGAAATTTTTTAGATGTTTATTTCTTAGTTATGTTTTTATGTATATTTATACATACATACAATAAGTTTGTAATATTATGCATGATATCTACAAAAATATTGCTCTATAAAAGAGTTCAGGCTAGAATTTTTAGAGTTAGTTAGTGTGGCACTCTATAGTAGACCACTACTCATCATACAGATATTTTTGGTATAATTGCTCCAGTGTGTCAAAAAAAATGTAAATTGAACAGTTTTCATAGTATGACTTAATACAGTAAACATATTCATGAAAATTTGTAGATTATCAATAAACATTACAAGGCTACTTGTACACAAAATATTATATTCTTTTATTAAGTTTTAAGGTTTCTTAAGTAATGATTTGGTCATGAATTTTGTCATCTTGGACATGTAGAGCAATTTTGATTTTAAGATTAAAAATATTTTTATGCATCACAGAATTGTCAAATTTGACTTGCAAAATATTTAAACCTCTCAGGTAATTATTGAACATATTTGTTTCAAAAAAACACTTTAATTTCTGTTAATTTCACTGTTGTATCTCTGAATATGGTTGTTTGATTGGACTAACCGTTTAAGGACCACAAGTAATTGAGAGGTAGACATAATTGTGTTTTTCATTCTAGAATGACTTCAAGTTATAACACAAAACCACAAATGTTGAATCTAAATGTAAAATACTTGAATCTCATAACATGATCCATATATTTATTATTTTTAGTGTATTCACCTTCCAGATGTGTCTGACTAACATTATGAATAGAATTAAAGTTATGCTGTCATGCTGCCCCATCCACTAGTATAAAACTGGTCTTAATAAAATAACCTGTCTTGACTTTGTCATAGTGAACCAGTATTATAAAATAGTCATGTTTTGATTGTAATGTATTTCATATGTATACAAGTTGTTACTGTTTACAGATAAGTTTTAAATTTTAGTTATTTTTCTTAAAACATAGAATGGAAATAATTCACAAGAGAGTTGGTCATGTTTAAAATTCAGTGTACAAATAAGTAAATAATAATGTGGTTATTTGTAGGCATGCTATTGTGCTTTATGGATTCCTTTTTAAATGCACACTGAATTGAAAGAAAATGAGAACATAATTTTTTAACTGACTGTATAAGTCTCACAGTTTGTTCCACAAACCAAATTTTGAGTCACAGTAGCTGCTGTGTAAGTGAAACTCCTTCATTACCTTTTTTGTTGATAATGGCTTACATTCCAAGATCTGTCTGAAATCTACTGAGTTAGAGAAGACAGCTTATCAGGTCTGGCTTCATAACTGCCATGTACTTTTTGTTCCTTATGACTGTCAGGTGACACAATTTTGTGGAATTAACAGAAACATTTGTAATCAAAGTGCATCAACCCTAGTACATACCTCATATCCACCCAACACTAATTGAACATTCAATGTCAGGTTAAAACCTGTTTTTGTCCAAACAGAATTTGGAGTTAACTAGTATCAGAATTTTACTTTTATACCATTTTAGATTTGTTAACAGATTTAAATAATTAGATATTTTTTTCATAAAAAGCTTTAAAGGTGTTTTTGTGGGAAAATATATGTATATAGTGAAAAGTCCTTCTATTAATGTTTGACACTCGTGATATTTTTTCATGTTATTAGTAATTTCAAAATGTATACCTTAATATAATATAGTTTTGACAGAAACCCTGAATGTTAAAATTATGTACGTTGCAATAGCTGTGGTTTTCAAATTTGTAATTTGAGAGCTTTATTACCAATAACATGACCTGGTTTATTAACATACAGTAAAGTTGGAGCCTTAATTACAGCTGTGAATGGAACATGTTAAGTGAACCCAAAACAGTTTTATAATAGTTGAGTTTGATCACATTGTTAGGTACTAAATTAATTATTATGTTACTTATTTTGGAAAAAATATAACCATAACAACATTATTGTAATGAAAATTCAACTGTGAAAGCAGTGTTGTATTATAGTTCTTGTCTTCTCTGGGTTGTGATATAAGGTTATTTAAAGATTGTTGGGTATGTAAGAATTACTTATTTGTGAACATTCATCTTGTTCTAAGTTTAGATGGTGACCAGAACCAACTGTATTATTCATAAGCTTGTAAAATATGAAAGTAATGTATTATACAGAGGAATTGGGAGCTTTCAATAATGAGTGGAAGAACCGTGCTCAACCTTATGCCCATCGATCACGTCACGAACATCTCACTTACAGAGACCATCCGCGATTTGGCCAAAGAAGTTCACGTATCCCTGGTGCTTCGGAGCAACTGGCCATCACTGCTGGACCAAGGTATGGCTCATTAGAACAATGCTATGTTCAGTTTTAGGTCTATTTGTTACTAGTTACAGTGTGTAAAGCTGCATGGTTGAAATGTCTTCTACTACATAAGGCTATAACTTTACTAATAAAGTAGAAGTAATTCTAAATAGATTTGTGATGTTAATTATGTATCAAGTGGATTAATATTATAATGTATATGGCTGTTTTGTAAAAGACATCTTAGTTATTGAAACACAAACATATAGTTTGATGTCAGCTATTATATTGTATTATTCTTTTCTAGTTTCATACTTTCTAATCTTTGTTTATGAGTCCACAATTTGTCAGGCTGATAATTTCATAAACAGTTTCTCAGACTTCTCTATACAAGGTGTTTCAGAAGACACTTATTATAGCATTGATTGAGAAGTATAGAAACAGGTGATGTTTTAGTTACTCTAAAAGGGATTCTTTCTACAGTTCTAATAGCTTTACATGATACCATATAATGTCCTTTGATTCTGTTGGAACTTAATAAAGGTCTTATAACCTGGAACTTAAAAGACTACAAGATAATAATGTGTAATACCTGGTATCTAAAGTATAACTGGCCTTCTACCAGTGGATGTTAAGAAACATATACTTTGATATTAAAATTGAACTACATGTTTTAGACTGTTAAGTGTTATGAAGGTTGCAGCAACTGTGTTATGTGTTTTTACAGTAGTGCTGAGCATGAGCAGCCTCATTCTTCTCACAAACGTAGCAGTGAAGGTTTGTCCGTGAAAGAAGCTAAACAGAAAAAGAAGCAAAAAAGTGGACATTCTGGCCGGAGCGGTTACGAGAAAGTGAAACATCGACCTAGGCACGAAACTAACATGTGATCTGTCATTTTTCTTTTTTCTTTTTTTTTCCATGAGCTGCAAAACCCGTAGATGTTTCTTACTTCTACCACTAGGTGGTAGCCTTAGACATAAAATTTCACCTTGATCAAAATGAACAAAAAATGTAAATAATATCCTTTTATTTTCTGTAGAAAATTTGTCACTAAAAATAAAATCAGAAATGGACCATTTTACTTTTACAGAGCAAAAATATAACATCATACAGTGCCCATTGTGAAGTCAAATATTGGCCATGTTGTTTTTTTCCATCTGTTAAAATGCAGTTCACAGTTATGATGTGTCGAAAGTTGAATCTATAATGAGGCTTAACATTGCTTTATATATTTATTTCCTAAAAAATATAAACTGGTTGGAATGAGAAATGGTTAGAACCTGAAGAGAGCAAAGGTGAAGTTTTGAAGCTCATACACTATTACCATTTCTTCAGTTGTTGCTTTCCATTACCTGGTAACTAAATAACATATATTGATGTTGTATGTACTTGTTTCATTAAAGTTACAACACTTAATTTCTAGCCCATGTGGTTGTTACCACTGATAAGACAATCCTCAGTCTTTGGGCTGGATTACTTGCTGTTTTTAATCTTAATATACTTAGCTAGCTTTGAACTTTGTTTACATATTTCAAATCCTAAGAGACAATTAATTAAATTGTAAAAGGATTTGAGTGTACTAAGTGTGGGATTGTTTTAATAAAGGAACTTCCTGTAGAGAACTTTAGATCAGTTTGTCTGTATATCATTCTAAAAGGTGTTGGATGTTGTTGTTTATTAAACATGTCTTTAATCTCCAAAGTCTTTGACTCAAAACATTTTTAAAGTGTCATTTCTTTTTTTATGGGTTAATCTGATATTTTATGACAAAGTTAACAACATATTCATGACAAACCAGATCTTCATTTCATGTTTGATTACATAAATGTACATATAAGAAAGCAAAACCAATCTCATGCTTTTTTAAAGATTGTTTATTAATATTTCCACAAATATGGGTGACTTGTAATTAAATGTTTAAGGTAAATTTTGAACCAGCTAAGTGTAATTTCTTGTGCATAAAAAGGAAACTTTAGTTTAGCCTAACTGTTTACTTTTTAACAGAATTTTAGTCATACACATTTTAAAGTTCCTTTTCCAAAAGTTTATAAACCGTTAGTCTACTACTAATCAGTAAAATTAAATTCTTTTTAGCATAGCGAGTAACTGATGTACAAGTTAAATTGTGGACGTGGAAGTATTTCCTAGTGATAAGATCTGGTCTGATGTTTACTTAACTATTGACCCTACTTAACCAGTAGAAGTAACTTACAAAGAAGGACCAATATTATACATACTTTAATGCTACAAAACGTACTGGATATCCCTTCTACTTTATGATGCTCCTTTTTACCCCAGATATCTCTACTTTCTCACTCCTGCCCCATTGACTCAACAGATTGTAACTCGTCACGTAACTGCTCAAGTCTACCTTAAAGCACCTCGGCTAGAAAATAAATTTTTTAACAAAGATAACGTTTTCTAACAACATATTCTGAAAATTACATAAAAATGAAGTAATTCAAAAACAAGCTTTAAAGGTTTAAATTTTAATAATAAAAGGTTAACTTAATCTTATATTAAAGGAGTAAAAGAAATGCACTGATGAACATTCTAATATAGTTTCACTTCAGTCAATCTGGTCATTCAATATTTGTTGCTCAGTTATTTTCTGTGACCTGCAGCATATCTCTCATATTGAAAATCTTCTGTTAATAAGAGTTTGGTTATTCAAGACTTCATTAAAGTTGTCCAGCTGACCAGAAGAGTAAGAAAATCAAAAAGACATGCAGTGAAGACATAGTCAATCCATTCCTGTAGAAAACTGTATTATACTGTCATCTAATATACAACATACACCTGATCCATCCCTGTAGAAAACTATTTTACTGCCATCTCGTACACTATGTGTACCTGATGTATTCCTGGAGAAAACTATTTTACTGTAATGTAACACACAATGCACACCTGCTCCATTCCTGTAGAAAGTGTATTTTATTCTCATGTAATATACGGTATACATTTGATACATTCTTCTGGAAAACTTTATTTTAATATAATGTAATACACAATGTACATGTCATCCATTCCTATAGAAAATTGTATTTTTCTCTTATGTAATAAACAATGTACACCTGTTCCATTCCTGTGGAAAAGTGTATTTTACTGACATTTATACAATGTACACCTGATTCATTCCTGTAGAAAACTATTTTATTGTCATTTAGTGTAAAATATACACCTGATCCATTCCTATAGAAAACTCTTTTCTACTGTCATCTAATATACAACATACACATGATGCATTCCTGTAGGAAACTGTAATCTACTCTAATGTAATATATAATATACACCTAATTCATTCCCATAGAAAACTATTTTAATACAATGAAATATACAATGTTCAAGCGATCTGTTTGTGTGGAAACATGTATTTTACTGTAATGTAGTAGGCAATGTAAAATGATCCATTCTTGTAGAAAACTGTGTTTTAATACATGTAGTATACAATGACCCCCTGATCTATTGCTGTAGAAAATTGTTTTACTCTCGTGTGATATCCAATGTACGCCTGATCCATTCTTGTGGAAAACTGTATTTTAATACATGTAGTATACAATGACCCCCTGATCTATTGCTGTAGAAAATTGTTTTACTCTCGTGTGATATCCAATGTACGCCTGATCCATTCTTGTGAAAAACTGTATTTTAATACATGTAGTATACAATGACCCCATGATCTATTGCTGTAGAAAATTGTTTTACTCTCGTGTGATATCCAATGTACACCTGATCCATTCTTGTAGAAAACTGTATTTTACTCTCATGTAGTATAGAATGTATGTCTGATCCATTCATGTAGAAATTGTATTTTTGTGTGATTTTATATTCAATGTACACATGATCCATTCCTGTAGAAAACTATTTTACTGTAATCTTGTATAGACTGCATACCTGATCCATTGCTTTTCAAAAATGTATTTTAACATAATGCACAATGTACACCTGATCCATTCTCATAGAAAACTGTATTTTACTCTAATGTAGTATGCAATGTACACATGATCCATTCCTGTAGAAAACTATTTTACTGTAATCTTGTATAGACTGCATACCTGATCCATTGCTTTTCAAAAATGTATTTTAACATAATGCACAATGTACACCTGATCCATTCTCATAGAAAACTGTATTTTACTCTAATGTAGTATGCAATGTACACATGATCCATTCCTGTAGAAAACTATAAAAAAACTTGTGATATACAAAGTACATCTGATCCATTTCTGTAGAAAACTATTTTACTGTCATATAATATGCAAAATAAACATGATGCATTCTTGTAGGAAACTATTTTAGTGTGATGTAACCCACAATGTACACCTGATTGATTTCTCTGGAAAACTGCATTTTACTGTCATTTTTTATACAATATATGCATGATTCATTCCTGTAGAAAACTGTTTTAATATAATGCAATACACAATGCACACATGATCCATTCCTGTAGAAAACTTTATTCTACTGTAATGTAATACACAATATACACGTGATCCATTCTTGAAGAAAAGTGTATTTCACTGTCATGTAATATACAATATACACGTGATCCATTGCTGTAGAAAACTGCGCTTTACAGTCATCTCATACACAATGTACAAGTGATTCATCCCTATAGGAAGGTGTAATTTAATGTCATCGAATAAATAATGTACATCTTATCCATTCCTGTGGAATACTGTATTTTAATATAATGTAATACACAATGTACACCTGATTCATTCCTGTAGAAAATGGTATTTTACTGTCATGTAGAATACATTATTCAGTGGATCAACTGCTCTAGAAAACTATTTTAATGTGATGCAATATACAATATGCACCTGATCCATTATTGTAGAAAACTGTTTTAATATAATGTAATACACAATGTATACGTGATCCATTCATGTAGAAAACTATTTTACTTTCATATGATATACAAGGTACATCTGATCCTTTGCTGTAGAAAACTTTTATTCTCATGTAGTGTACAATATACACCTGATCCATTCCTTTAGAAAGCTGTATTTTACTCTCATCTGATACACAATGTACACATGATCCATTCCTGTATATTACTGTCATGTGATATACAATGTACCTGTAATTCATTGAGGTAGAAAATTGTATTTAATTAATGCAATAAATAATATACACATTATCTATTCCTGTAGAAAACTGTAATTTACCATCATCTAGTATACATTGTACACCTGATCTATTCCTCTAGAAAATTGTATTTTACTATTATCTAATATACGATGTACAACTGATCCATTCCTTTAGAAACCTGTACTTTAATGTTATGTAGTATACAATGTAACCCTGATCAATTCCTGTAGAAATCTGTATTTTACTGTCATGTGATATACAATGTACACCTGACCCATTCCTGTAGAAATCTATATTTTAGTGTCAGGTAATATACAATGTACATTTTATCCATTCCTGTAAAAAAACATTATTTTAATGTCATAATAAACAATGAACACATGGCTTATTCTGTAGTAAACTGTATTTTACTGTCATGTGATATACAGTGTACCCCTGATCCATTCCAGTTGAAAGCTGTGTTATACTGTCATCTAATATACAAAATACACCTGATCCATTCCTGTAGAAAATGTATTTTACTGTCATCTTATATATAATATAAACCTAATTCATTACAATAGAAAACTCTATTTTAATATAATGCAATACACAATGTACACGTTAAACATTCCTGTAGAAAAATGAATTTTACCCTGATGTAATACATAATGTTCATCTGATCCATTTCTCTATAAAAATGTATTTTACTGTGATATACCTGATCCATTCATGTAGAAAAGTGTATTTTAATGTTATACACAATGTACATGCGATCTATTCCTGTAGAAAACTATTTTACTGTTATCTAATATACAATCTATGCATGATGCATTTCTGTAGGAAACTGTAATCTACTCTAATGTAATACACAATGTAAACCTGATCCATTCCTGTAGAAAACTGTATTTTAATATAATATAAGACACAAAGTTTGTGTGATCCATTCCTGTAGAAAACTATATTTTACTGTGATTTAGTGTATAATGTATACCTGATCCATTCCTGTATAAAACTATATTTTACTCTCATTTAATATACAATGTACACTTAATCCATTCCTGTAGAAAACAGCATTTTAATATCGTAATATAAATGAACACCTGACTCATTCCTGTGGAAATCTGTATTTTACTGTCATCTATTATAGAATATACACCTCATGTTTTCCTGTAGAAAACAATATTTTACTGTTATGTAATATACAATTTACACCTGGTCCATTATTATAGAAAACTGTATT
This sequence comes from Tachypleus tridentatus, assembly GCF_004210375.1. Taxonomy (NCBI): domain Eukaryota; kingdom Metazoa; phylum Arthropoda; class Merostomata; order Xiphosura; family Limulidae; genus Tachypleus; species Tachypleus tridentatus. The sequence goes on from NC_134834.1 coordinate 151,818,223, forward strand.
TTACTGTTATGTTATATACCATATACATCTGATCCATTCCAGTAGAAAACTGTATTTTAATATCGTAATATGCAATGGACACCTGATCTATTCCTGTTGGAAACTGTAGTTTAATGTAACGTCATACACAATGCAAAGGTGATCAATTCCTGAAGAGAATTGTATTTTACTGTCATTTAATAGGCAATGTACATGTGATCCATTCCAGTAGAAAACTGTATTTTACTGTTATATACAATGTACATATGATTCATTCCTGTAGAAAATTATATTTTACTGTCATCTAGTATAGAATGTAGACCTCATCCATTCCTGAAGAGAATTGTATTTCACTGTCATGTAGTATACAATGTACTCCAAATCCATTCCTTTGGAACTATATTTAAATGTCATTTAATATATAATATACACCTGATCCATTCCTATAGAAAACTGTATTTTACTCTCATCTAATACACAATGCACACCTTATCAATTCCTGTAGAAAACTGTATTTTACTGTCATCTATTATATGATGTACACCTGATCCATTTATGTAGAAATCTGTATTTTACTCTCATATGATATACAATGAAGACATGATCCATTTCACTGTCATGTAGTATACAATGTACCACGGATACATTGCTGTAGAAAAGTGTATTTTATTGTAATGTAATACGCAATGTTCGCGTGATTCATTCCTGTAGAAAACTGTATTTCACTCTCATCTAATATAGAATGTACAACTGATAAATTTCTGTAGACAATTTTATTTTATTGTTACGTAATATACAATGTACACCTGATCCATTCCTGTAGAAAACTGTATTTTAAATTATTTTAATGTCATGAAATATACTATATACACCTGATCCTTTCCTGTAGAAAACTGTATTTTAATGTCATGTAATATACAATGTACACCTTATCCATTCCTGTAGAAACTTTATTTTAGTGCCATCTATTGTACAATGTACACCTAATTCATTCTTGTAGAAAACTGTATTTTACTGTCATCTGTTATACAATGTACACCTGATCCATTCCTGTAGAAAAACTGTATTTTACTATCATGTGATACACAATGTACACCTTACGCATTCCTGTAGAAAACTGTATGTTACTGTGATGTGACATACAATATACACCTGATCCATTCCTGTAGAAAACTGTATATTAATGTATGTAATATATAATGTACACGCGATTTGTTCTTGTAGAAAACTGTATTTTACTGCCATCTAATATTCAATGTTCACCTAATCCATTCCTGTAGAAAACTGTTTCTGACATCTTCACATTACACATCTGATTCTGGTTATTTTTGATCTTTGACCCTTGGAGAGCAAAATTTGTTAACCTGATTTCGTTGCTAGGAAATGGGAACACGAGTAACCTGTTTAGGCTCAAAATAAATGATTTACAAGTGCAGGTGTTTTCACTGCTGTTAGGGATTTGTCTATTGTTGTTGTAAAAATATAATATTTACTCTCTATTATAACATGCAGCACATTTTGTTTAAGAAAAGAAAAACGTCGATTTTGTTGAGTTTTGATTGGCACACAATTTTCGTTGGGTGACGTCATGTGTATCAAATCGTTTGGTAGCTGTCACAACAGTCACTGAGTTTGTGTGTGAAAAATATATCTCGTAGTGGTAGAATGGTGTATTGTGGGATTAATGGGTACACCAACTGAAGCGAAATGGAATTAGTTTTTATTTACTGGCAGATCCTTTTGGAAGAATGCTTAGAATAATCAATGTTAAGTGGCTATTTTCTCTCCAGTCAAATACTATAGGAATGCTTTAGAGCAAAGCATTTCAAAAATATTATTAGTATTGGTTACTAATGAGGATGTGATGAAACCAGAATACCTCTCATCCATATTCCCTAGCAAAGGTCGGCCAATAAAAAGGAATAAATGTGGATAAAAACACTAAATTAACGGCCATGACAGAGAGCGAGACTTCTGAGGAATATGGAAAATAAGACAACCCCGTGAGTTGAATCTTTAATTTTACTGTCTCTGTTAATGGAATATATTTACGCTTGTTAAACAAACAAAAGAGTAACATGGTGAATAGTGAACCATTCTTCTTATTTCGTTTGTTTTCCAAGCATCCCTACACACCTGAGCTGATAGTAATTATTAGTAGTGTTAGCTAAAAATAAACATAGTGGAAGTTGGGATTAAATAAAAAAAGGTTTGATCCATCCACTAATAAAAAACTACAAATTTGTACCTTGTTCGTTTTTAGTTATGTAGAAGATTGAAATTGAAATCTTTGGTTATAGAATATAGATATCTATAATTTTGGTATCATTAGAAGGAATATTTTGTACTTTGAAAAATGTAATTGGTATCTCTAAGCTAGCTGTTTATTTTAGAACATACTCATATTTAGTGTAAACTAATCACATCATAATTCGCCCTGCAGCTAATTACACTGTACTGCTAATATTCATATTAATGTACACTTACAAAATGAAGTGTTTTGTTACAGCAAAGCCACATCAGGCTATCTGCTAAGTCTACCGAGGGGAATCGAACCCCTAATTTTAGCGTTGCAAATCTTTAGACTTATCGCTGTACTAGTGGGGGACTACAGAATGGAATCTACCTTTACCAAAGACTTCAATAAAGTTGTGTCTGTTTAAAGACAGACTCACAAAAATAATTACGCTTAGGTATAGGGTGATTACAAAGAAACTTTCTTAGTTCAGGATGTCATGCGTTACAAAGTATGGTATAAGAAAGTTATCTTAGTTCAGCATGTCATGTGTCACAAAGTATGGTATAGGAAGGTTATCTTAGTTCAGGATGTCATGCGTTACAAAGTATGGTATAAGAAAGTTATCTTAGTTCAGCATGTCATGTGTCACAAAGTATGGTATAGGAAGGTTATCTTAGTTCAGGATGTTATGCGTTACAAAGTATGGTATAGGAAGGTTATCTTAGTTCAGGATGTCATGCGTTACAAAGTATGGTATAAGAAAGTTATCTTAGTTCAGCATGTCATGTGTCACAAAGTATGGTATAGGAAGGTTATCTTAGTTCAGGATGTCATGTGTTACAAAGTATGGAAAAGGAAGGTTATCTTAGTTCAGGATGTCATGCGTTACAAAGTATGGTATAAGAAAGTTATCTTAGTTCAGCATGTCATGTGTCACAAAGTATGGTATAGGAAGGTTATTTTAGTTCAGGATGTCATGCGTTACAAAGTATGGTATAAGAAAGTTATCTTAGTTCAGCATGTCATGTGTCACAAAGTATGGTATAGGAAGGTTATCTTAGTTCAGGATGTCATGCGTTACAAAGTATGGTATAGGAAGGTTATCTTAGTTCAGGATGTCATGCGTTACAAAGTATGGTATAAGAAAGTTATCTTAGTTCAGCATGTCATGCGTCACAAAGTATGGTATAGGAAGGTTATCTTAGTTCAGGATGTCATGCGTTACAAAGTATGGTATAGGAAGGTTATCTTAGTTCAGGATGTCATGCGTTACAAAGTATGGTATAGGAAGGTTATCTTAGTTCAGGATGTCATGCGTTACAAAGTATGGTATAGGAAGGTTATCTTAGTTCAGGATGTCATGCGTTACAAAGTATGGTATAAGAAAGTTATCTTAGTTCAGCATGTCATGTGTCACAAAGTATGGTATAGGAAGGTTATCTTAGTTCAGGATGTCATGTGTTACAAAGTATGGAAAAGGAAGGTTATCTTAGTTCAGGATGTCATGCGTTACAAAGTATGGTATAAGAAAGTTATCTTAGTTCAGCATGTCATGTGTCACAAAGTATGGTATAGGAAGGTTATTTTAGTTCAGGATGTCATGCGTTACAAAGTATGGTATAAGAAAGTTATCTTAGTTCAGCATGTCATATGTCACAAAGTATGGTATAGGAAGGTTATCTTAGTTCAGGATGTCATGCGTTACAAAGTATGGTATAGGAAGGTTATCTTAGTTCAGGATGTCATGCGTTACAAAGTATGGTATAAGAAAGTTATCTTAGTTCAGCATGTCATGCGTCACAAAGTATGGTATAGGAAGGTTATCTTAGTTCAGGATGTCATGCGTTACAAAGTATGGTATAGGAAGGTTATCTTAGTTCAGGATGTCATGCGTTACAAAGCATGGTATAGGAAGGTTATCTTAGTTCAGGATGTCATGCGTTACAAAGTATGGTATAGGAAGGTTATCTTAGTTCAGGATGTCATGCGTTACAAAGTATGGTATAAGAAAGTTATCTTAGTTCAGCATGTCATGTGTCACAAAGTATGGTATAGGAAGGTTATTTTAGTTCAGGATGTCATGCGTTACAAAGTATGGTATAGGAAGGTTATTTTAGTTCAGGATGTCATGCGTTACAAAGTATGGTATAAGAAAGTTATCTTAGTTCAGCATGTCATGTGTCACAAAGTATGGTATAGGAAGGTTATCTTAGTTCAGGATGTCATGCGTTACAAAGTATGGTATAGGAAGGTTATCTTAGTTCAGGATGTCATGCGTTACAAAGTATGGTATAAGAAAGTTATCTTAGTTCAGCATGTCATGCGTCACAAAGTATGGTATAGGAAGGTTATCTTAGTTCAGGATGTCATGCGTTACAAAGTATGGTATAGGAAGGTTATCTTAGTTCAGGATGTCATGCGTTACAAAGTATGGTATAGGAAGGTTATCTTAGTTCAGGATGTCATGCGTTACAAAGTATGGAAAAGGAAGGTTATCTTAGTTCAGGATGTCATGCGTTACAAAGTATGGTATAAGAAAGTTATCTTAGTTCAGCATGTCATGTGTCACAAAGTATGGTATAGGAAGGTTATCTTAGTTCAGGATGTCATGCGTTACAAAGTATGGTATAGGAATGTTATGTTAGTTCAGGATGTCATGCGTTACAAAGTATGGTATAAGAAAGTTATCTTAGTTCAGCATGTCATGTGTCACAAAGTATGGTATAGGAAGGTTATCTTAGTTCAGGATGTCATGCGTTACAAAGTATGGTATAAGAAAGTTATCTTAGTTCAGCATGTCATGTGTCACAAAGTATGGTATATGAAGGTCATCTTAGTTCAGCATGTCATGTGTTACAAAATATGGTAAATGAAGGTAATCTTAGTTCAAAATGTCATGCGTTACAAAGTATGGTATAGGAAAGTTGAACTAAGATAACCTTCCTATAACATACTTTGTAATCACACGGAGCTTCACTATCTAATTAATCGTAGCAACTATTGAAAACTTTGCTCTCTATCATCCACAGTCCAAAATTACAAGAACATTAAAACTGTCGTGTGGTATGCTGGCCATTTCTTGGGCATTGTCATTCTTGAGGTCTCTCATTGTTTGAGTTTTCCTGTTTGTCTGATGTTAGGTTTCTGTGAGTCTTCCAATTTATCTGGTCTTAGGTATGTGTGAATCCTCTAGTTTGACTGGTGTTAGGTTTATGTGAGTTTTATAGTTTGGCTGGTGTTATGTTTGTGTGAGTCTTCTAGTTTTGCCAGGTTTGTTGAATGAGGGTACTGGTTACATGACAAATTACATGAAATTATCCTGTCTCAAACGTGCTCCCACAAAACATGTTTCACCTGCGGAGGGTTACCGCCTATTTTTGTCATTTGGTTAATGTAGTATATGATTCACATTCGTTGTGACCATCGCGTGATACAGTGAGTGCAGAATTCACCATAGAGATTTTTTGGTCCAAAGAGCTTTATGAATATTTTAAATCTAGACATGACGCGACATAACGTACATAGCTTCGATAGTTTCAGTAGATGTCGATGATATGCTTGTACGTGGCTTGTGATGGACAAAACCTGTGTTCTTAACTTTTTTTATGACCTTGTACGTAGCAACACTGGAACGAGGCCCATTGTGAACGTTATACACTCTATGGTATTATCTGCGAACTGTTTCGGCTTTGAACTCTATGGCGTAAGAAGATTTCATTAGCTCACCTTTTCACAGGTGTTAGTCTCAAGAATATTGTGTTAACAGTCTCTCTCTCTGTTAACCTGAATATAACCTAACAAGGTTGAAACATTGTTCTCTGTTTTATTAGTAAAACTGTTAATACCCATACCAGCCATAAAGGTTTGTTATGTGTTGTGTCAGTGCAATATGTTGTGTAATATTTTTACACTCCAGTTGTAATCACACTGAATAGTTGTATTATCAATATTGTATTACAGTTATTTAATTGCAGTTTTTATGAACAGGGCAAAATAAAATTAAAACCGAAAATGTTCGAATTGCTTATAGGTCAACAAAATTAGGCCTCTATTGACGGCGCGCATTCGAGAGGTTTGAATCTCGAATCTGTATGTGCTGGTGTTCTGTCAACCAATTGTCGTTGTTTAAATTACATTTTATTTGGAATTTCTGTTTAGACTAGAGCACTCGTCAGATCAGTTTATTGGAAGGCTAGATTACAGTTATCAATAATTCCAGTGGGTGAGGGGGAGGTACTGGGCGGTTTGATATCACTGAAGAAACTGACTATTGTAATTTTTATTTGATTTTCTATTTAATTCCAGAATTATTAACTTGCTGGTGGCTCACCCGTAAACGTCAGGGTTTCAAGACTCGCTGTGGGCAGCTTTGCGCTGAAGAACAAATTATCACTATATTTTTTATGTTAAATTAAATACTATAAGTGGCGACATCTACTGAAGATAATTACTACTATTTTAAAAAATATTTTTTAAAGCAATAGATATAACGATCAACTTGTATTATTAAGTAACATTAAGGTTACAATTTCCCCGTTTGTCCTCAACAGCGGATGTACATAAAACATGTATCGTTGATGTAACTTAAGGATTTAGTAAAATCTTAGTCATAACTGGAAATACGAATGATTTCAGATTGTGAGGTAAAAGTATGTTACTTATTAGAACAAGTTATGTTTTAAAACCAAGTAATATTTAAAGAACTTTCCTACTTTCTTTAGGCTGAATCCAGTTACGTTTGAACATTCAGTGAACATTTTTATTTTTTGTCATTTTTTAGACCAAGTTCAAGAATGTATTTGATGTGTAGTTTTTGTTCGTTAAGAATTTAGAAACGTTCTGTTTGAATGGAAGGATTACTTTATCTATGCAGTGTGTTATAGTTCCCCTTTAAATATTAATTTATGTTTCAGAGAGAGAAATGTTGGATAATGGGGCTTTATTTTATCTGAAGAACACATTTATAGACGAGATAAACCTATGGCTATAGTTTAGCATTAGCACCTGATTACTTGAGGAAAGATCTGGTATCAAATTAGTTAATAATGGTATTTCATTATGCTCCATGACTGGTATAACCTTATGGTGTAGGGCACTCCACTCTTAATCTGAGAATCGGGGGTTCGAATTTCAATACTAAACATACTCACCACATCACCACTGGGGATGTTAAATGTGAAGGTCAAGAGTAGCCCAACAATTGGTAGTAGGTGGTGTTGACTAATTGCCTTCCCTCTAGCCCCTTCTCTTGATGAGGGATAGCACGAGCACAGGTAGCCTTCGAGTAGCAGTGAGCAAAATTCAACAAATAAACCCGATACTGTAAGAAGAAGATTAGTGGAGGTATTTTAAACTATTAGCTTGTTTGTTTGTTTATTTGACATCAGGTGTTAGTTTCAACAACAGCTTTTGAAGGTGAACATTGAACTTAGCCAGTTCATTGGTTCAGAGGGTGAGTTGTAAAACAGAGTGTAGAGTATTCTACTGATAAAAAGCATTTAGAGAAAATCACTGGAAGCCCTAAGCATATTTAGACGGTGGCGCCCCCATCCCTAGCTTGGTGATTAAAGCTGAGAGGTGGCGCTGGAAAATCAATGTTCTGTCTATCATGCTCGCCCATTCTCCAGTAGACGTGCAATGGCGCAATACTGGTTGATAAAAACAGTTTATTGCAAAATGTGCAAAATATTGTGTTTCCATTGTTAAAAGGCTAACGACCTCTGAACCTTAACCTTTTCTCTGACTCTGGCTACTCTCTTTGTGATCTGAATTGGAAGCTTTTCCTATGTGGAAAGGAGAACCTATATTTAGTGTTGCTAAAAGTAGAAGGCTAATAGAATTCGACATAGTTGAAGTATGAAAATCCAGAAAAATCTGGTTAACATATCGTGACAAACATTTATTTTCCTTTGCAGATTTTAAAGTTTATGTTTAAATCATACGTTTCAAAACTGCTGAAATTCTAAACCTTTTATTCCGTGAAGCTAACCTTTATTTTAAACAACTAATTAAATCATAACGTACTGGCCTAAAGTTGTAAGGGTTAGTCTAGGAAGTTTACTTTTTTGGTACGGTTGTCTTAATGAAGATAAAGTTTAAATCTTAAATAGTGAACTGAGTTTGACTGTTTGTTTTAATTATTCTATTGTTTTTTTAAAAAATAATACATGATCGTGCCATGCTTAGTTTAGTAGTTTGGGCACTCGACTCGCAGTTTACAGGTTCGAATCACCATGACCGAACATGCTCACTCTTTCATTCATGGGAACATTATTATGGTACTATCAATCCTACCATTCATTGGTAAAGCTACCTAAGAGTTGGTGACGGATAGTGTTGAGTAGCTAATTACTTTCCCTCTAGTTTAGTTTGTCACTGTTGAATTAGGGATGACTAGCGCAGATAGTTTTATACAAAATTCCAAACAAACATTGATAGCGATGTGTCTTTATTGCACACCGACGTGCAGACTCGTTATTTTGTCAGTTTAAAATACATTACATGATACAGATTAGCACTACAACTCCATCTTATCGGTGATATTTTACTATTATAAAAATGTTATTACCTTCTCGAGGCCACGCCACGATTATCAACAGACAATTTCAGTCAAGAAAGTCCATACAACACTTAAACATATACACAACTGACCTTGAAGAGAGCTATTTGTGCTTCACGTGACCAAGCCAGGCAGACCAGCATGTGAAGCGTTTAGTTATATTTTGTGATAACAAATATTTTCGAGCTATTTAAGGTAAGGGTTTTCATGTTATTGAGGCCAAAATGATAACATTTAACTTATTAAAAAATAGACAAAGAAAATATCGTTTAATATGTAATATTGTGTTGCACGAGTTTCACAAGTAACGATACAATTACAAAAATATAAGGATGACAAATAAGAGTAGTCCGATTCGTAATCGCCAGTATGTATGTTAGGCTACCGGAGTGTCATAGAAATTAGACGAACTATTTGATGCTAGTAACTTTGGTAGGCTATAGAAATATCACAGAAATAGAAGAGTTTAAAAGGCGTTGAAGTGTAGAACTAGATCTTAAGCCTTTTAGTTTTAAACACCTTCTAGGTAATTAATAGACTTCATTCACTTCCAGATGGCGCAAGCTATCTGTTCAACACCCTAGTCTTACAGTGACGCGTGTAGCTTGTTCAAAAGTAGGGCGATAACACTAACCGAAACATTAAACAAAACAGTTGACGTTATGTTTACCTGTCATCGTCTTTAACAGTCATGAAGCATTACTTAATTAATCAGATAAAAAGTACTGATGAATTAGAAAATGTGAATATTTGTTGTCAGGTGTTTTTTTAAGATAACATTATTAAAATATTTTAATACTTATACCAGCTGTCTTGAGAATACAAGTTTGGTCATATTTTAAGTATTAAAAGACAAATGTTATACACTAGGCCTCGGTCTTCTAAGAGTTTTAGTATACTTTCTAATTTTAGAAATTAATTTTTATAATAAATTAATAATGCTAGAACCTGTTCGTATGATATCTTCTTTCAGTCCTGTAGTAAAATCAATAGCAGAAGATAAACATAAACTTCTTGTACTTGAAGGGTAGAGTGGGGGTGAGATCTGAAAGGAAAGATATTTAGTTTATTCAGCCAGCAGTCAATAAATTAATATCATATAACTGCCACGAGGAACAAATTCTATCATGAATGATCAAACTGTAATAGCGTAACCACATAGTGCACACTTATTATCAACAACGTTCTAAGACTATTACAATCATATTCATGGTACGTGAACCATGGATAACAGAAGTGTAGTTAGTGTGTATATCTTATTATTCTCTGTCAGTTCTATAAGTCTATAAAGTGGTGGAACTTATTTTTTACAGGAATACAAATTGTATATTTTAAAGGATCCGATATACCATGCACTCGATGAATTCTTTACCGAAACCTTCACCAAATAACGCTCTTTTTGGTGATTTTAAACTGTTACTTGTACATTAAACCTTTATATCGCTGCGTTTGCAAATGTGTGTTTTTCTGTTTAATATTTATACTAATTTTCCCAATAACTCAGTAGCAAGCTTCAGGGCTGCTAAACCATAAATTCAGAGTTCGATCCTTGTGATGAACATAGCCCATTGTGTAATATTACTTTAAACAAACAGTCGTAATACATTTATTATTTATTTATTACTTCACTATGGTTCTAATGATTAAGGAATATTTAAATGTAAAAGTATACTTTTTAACGCCATTTAACCCTTGTACAACTATTTAAAGCTTTATATATAGAAATTACGTACCAATAAACACTATACACTACAAGCATGTAATCCTGTTCACTTGGTCAAGACGAGGTGTCCATATCATATGACTACGAAGGCATATGTATAAATCTAATTAAATGTTTGCAATGCCATTTTTTCGGGTGAAATGCTTAAATCCCTATTTTGTTAAATAAATTGCTTCAATTTTTGTTATTATTATAATTCATTCTATTCAAGGTACCCTGTCTGCAGTTTTAGGCCTTATTTCAGACTTTGGAATTAAAATTAATGGGTTACTTATTTTTATATTTTTACGAGGTTATATTACAGTTATATATTTCTATCTCCTATCACTGAGACTGAGTGATACAAATGTTCAATATAATAACTAGTTTTAGACTGGTAACATTGTGCGTTTCATATTGGGTCACTCGGATGACATCTTTCATTTCATACAGGAAAGAAAAAAAAATGGCATTATTGTTTGAAAGAAGATATCTGAGGCAGCTTCTACTGCGAGGAAGACATTTAACAACTAAGTTCTCTACCCAGAGGATTCCAGCAGTTTGTCTAACTTCTGCCAATGAAAGTTATTCCGAAAGGTGGGGCTACAGGCCGTTTCACACTTCCAAGTCTTTATCGACTACGATGGAACTAACTTACAAACGTCTACCGGGGTTGAAACGTGGGCCTTACGCTGAAGTTACACATACGGACATCGAGTATTTCAAGACCATCCTTGGAAAAGGTGGAGTTATTACAGACAAAGATGAACTTGAAGGATATAACATTGATTGGTATAAAACATGTAAAGGTAAAAGCTATCTGGGGTGCCTAATATGTCCTTGTTTTTTGTTATTTATTTGTTTTTCTATTGCTAGTTGTTTTACTTATTGATTTTGCTCTCTTTATTTACTAGATGGCGCCACATCTATGTAATGAGGATAAACTTCCGGATTCGTAGGTTCTGATTTATAATTTCGCAATGACCAAAAACCGTTTAAAAATAAATTGCACAATTTTGTTGATAAGACAAATACATGTAGAAAGAAAATATATTGTAACACTTTCAGTAAATGTTTTTTATTCCATGTTAAAATATTGTGGAGTTATAAACAGTTTTAGTAAATTTAATACAGAGTTTAGTCATTTCTAATTTCGTATTATATTAGTTCACCAGAACTTAAACTGATTTCGTAATGATTGTATGCCTTGATATTGCATTATCTATCTGTCTTTAGTACCATTTTCCGTCACTTATAATAATACTTAATTGCACAATAAAGTATTTGATTGTGTTATTTTTAGTAAATGTGTATATATTTATGTAAGTGTAGTTGACCGTAACAAAACTATTTAAAATAATAGTTTTGTTACTGTTGTATATCGAGTTTTGTGACTGTAAGATACATTTATATATTATTATTTGATTTGTAGGCTGTAGCTCAGTTCTACTAAGGCCAAGAACGACAGAAGAAGTTTCAAAACTTCTTTCTTACTGCAACAAGCAGAATCTCGCCGTATGTCCGCAAGGTGGCAACACTGGGCTAGTAGGAGGCAGCGTTCCTGTATTTGACGAGATTATCTTGTCGACGTCTTTAATGAACGAAGTTTTAAACTTGGATGAAATGACCGGTTTGTTATTGTTTGTTTAACAGCCAAACTATATTAAAGTAAAGAAGAATATTTATATTTAATTATAATTGTTGTTTTATTGTTTTTTTTACTAATCGACTGAATTTTAGATTCAAGACGAAATTATATGAATTTTTATTGTTGGTAGAGAAAGATTATCGTTTTATAGAAAGTCTAAACAATGTTTTGAAAGATATGTTTTATTTTCTTAGATGGCGTGGTGCTTGATGCACTGCGAGCTGCTGGATTGAAACCCGAAGTTGTACAAACTCACAGTTTTAGTTGTGAGTATGTTATAATGCAAAGGCCAGTCCCACTGTCAGTTGGTAATAAAGTAGCCCTAGAGTTGGTGGTTGATGCTGCTGGTTGAGTGCCTTCTCACTCTCTGTGATAATGACAAATAACTTTAGCATCTTTGCCATGAACAAACAACAACAAATTCACAGTACTAAACATTCTTACCGTTTGTTGAATTATTGATGATATGAAGTGATATAAACAATTTTTGTGAAGTGTTAAATCGATGAATTATTTTTTAAGGTGTACTGGGATGTCAGGCAGGGTGCGTTTTAGAAGCTGTACAAAAATATGCAGAAGAACGGAATTATATGCTACCCCTTGATTTAGGGGCGAAGGGCAGCTGCCAGATTGGGGGAATTGTGTCAACAAATGCAGGTGGACTTCGTCTGCTGCGGTATGGGTCTCTTCATGGCAATGTTATAGGTGTGGAGGCTGTAAGTATGTTTCCATGATTACACGCAAGATAAAGTTTGATGAACTAATTAATGTAGGTTTGGGAATCGTGGGTAGAAACGAAGTTTACAGCGAGCTAACAAACAGAACCATTCATTGGAACTTTTAAAACCTGTAAAAACGTTTATTCCCCGTTCTTACATTTTACTTTTCTAAAATTACACCAAAAAATCTACGAGTTTGAAAATAAGTCTTTTTTTTTTTACCAAAAATATTTCCGAGAAATGTTAGTTCTGTGATCGTAATGTTCAATAAATATCAAATATAGATATGTGGAAATCTAATGATTGTGAAATTTTATTGACAGAGGACAATACTTTGTTATTAAAAGTTATATGGAATAATTTGTTAACAGGCACAAAGTAATGGAAATTTTACAGGTGGGAATGGAAACACACGTTTTTTTTTAGACAGAAATAAGTTAGTTACATATGTTTAATTATATATTGGTTTCAAAACCACAGTTTGCTCAATATGTTTCGAAGTAAAATGATTTATTATTGCAGTTGTCTCGTGATAAGCCTAGAAACAGACTGTATTCTGGTGAGTTAGAAAACCGATTAGCAGAGTAGCGGCAAGGTTTGAAGTTAAAGACGCCGGTTTCTGTTGTTAGCAGGATGTTACCTTGAAAGCTTCATAAACTCGACATTTACAGCCTTGATTACAGATTGTTGGTTCAGTAGACTCGTGTTTCATATCGTTTCTTTTCTGTTGTTGGTTTTATAGGTTCTACCTAACGGGAACGTTGTTGACTATATGTCACATGTTAGGAAGGACAACACAGGCTACGACTTGAAGCAACTTTTTATTGGATCTGAAGGAACACTAGGCGTGGTGACCAAAGTCGCCCTGCTTTGTCATCCGACACCCCCTGCTGTAACAGTGGCGTTTATTGGTACAGCACTTTACTTGAGATTTAGTGGAGAAAGTAATATTGTATTTGTTTTTGTTGGACTCCAGAAGAGAGAGAGTAGCTAAAGTTAAATTTGGGAATTTAATGTTTGTATTCGTTTTACTGATTTCAAAAGTAGCCGTAGAACTAATAATATAAACGTTTTTTGATCTGTTCTCAAACTATGACGCAACTTTTTAAAGCTTCATACTTGAAATATATTGTGTAGATACTAACTGGTGCACTTGTTCAACGTATGATAAAAATACGGCACTATAGGAGGAGATTAGATCCGACCGCGAACGTCTTATGTCACTTCCCCGGGGGGGACTAATGACACATGCAAGGTTTAGTGACAACCTGCCAACTTTTCATTTGTTTTAATGTGGACAGACGGGTATTTAATATAATTGTTTAATATAAAAGTTTAATTCACACTGTATATAACTAACTGAATATAGATCTTCAGTTAATTTTGTGGTTTTCAATAAGTGGTTAAGTTAACATTTGAATAAAGTTCCTAGAATCGTCACAGGACTGATTTATTTGGTTTCGTTTTCTGTTTTGATTTTACCAAAATAAAATATAGTTAAAAAGAAATAAAACTGGAATTGCCGCATTAAATATCTTCAAGGACCGAGGGCAACAACTTAGCAATTTATCAAATAGATTTTAGCAGTACAGTACCAAAAAACATTTATTTATTAATAGGTTCTAAAATGTTTCCCTGTTAACGGATCGACACTAAATCGATATTCTTAATTCCATGTTATTTCAACAATAACTCTTCACCTATTTATTAATTACCATAACGCCCCCCAGTGGCTCAGCGGTATGTCTGTGGACTTACAACGCTAAAAACCGGGTTTCGATACCCGTGGTGGGCAGAGTGCAGATCGCCCATTGTGTAGCTTTGTGCTTAATTCAAAACAACAACAATTACCATAATGTCCAGATGGCGCTTCGAAAATATTATTTCGAAGGAAATGAGGACTAAATAAAGTAAGGCTGTATCTGAACTGATTCTAATCATTGTTAGTTTTTGTTTAAATTTATATACACAATATTACAAATATAGTTTAAATTAGCTGAAGAAATTTCATTATTGTTAATTTTTCATTTGAACTAATAAGTAGCTTCATAAGAAGTTAGGCCTATCTTACCTCGTTGTGAATCTGTTGGTCTTTCGTTTGCACTTCCGTTACTTATATTTTGGGGTCATGTAATATCACCTGGGTATGATTTCATATGCAGAAATTATTTGAGTCACTTTTATAAGATACAAATACAAGTATCTTATAAATATTTATTTGTTTTCTCTTGCTGTAACTGGTCGATTCTGCACATCTCTTCAAACAATGTATAACTGGGTGCATTTTGTGTTTTTAACGGTTGTTTTTGTCGCACACAGCTTGTCCTACGTTCGAAGCAGTCTTAAAAACTTTCCAATCTTGTCGAGAAAAGCTTTCGGAAGTTCTATCGGCATTCGAAATGATGGATGGCACCACAATGGAAGCCATTGAAGAGAACGTTCGCCTTCGAAATCCAATTAGTCATAGCCCTTTCTATGTTTTGATTGAAACCGTGGGTGAGTAGTGTATCTTAAGCTAATTAAGGAAACAGGACAAATTACATTCAGTGGTTTATTTTAACAAATTATCCATTCATTTCGTTTTTTCAGTACTTTTTGGATTTAGGGATATTTGAGAAAAGACGTTAAGCTAATGTCGTCAAACTTTTGTTATTACTCCAGAGTCATCGGTTATATCTGTACAAGGTTCGTAAGTTTAACTTAAAAGAAAAACCCGAAACTTATTTGGAGAATGCTTCGTTGTTCATATGACATTAGTAGCTTTCGAATTTTTTTAGGATCTGAGCAAGAACACGACGAAGAAAAATTAGCTTCTTTCTTGGAGTCCGCGATGGAAAACAACATAGTTACCGACGGAACGATGTCTTCTGATCCCGGGCACGTACAGGTAAGCCTAGTTTATTTTTTAGCGTTGGACGGATACATGTGAAATATCGGATTTTTATATGCAGATTTGAAACTCGATTTTTCAAATAATATATCAGGTAGTTCATTTATTAAAATGTCTGTTTAATTATTTGTTTTTTCACTGACTTTGAAATAAGTCTCAAATGTGTACAATATAGGTATAGTATACAGGAAAAGTAGGTTTGGAAAAGGATTTCATTTGGAATAAAGTTTTAAAAAGGTGTAATGAACTTATTAATTACTGTACCCATAGACTGATGAACCAGTTTCAATGTTAGTATGCTATTAATTTCTTTAATTATAAATTGCACATTTTACTAGTAAACCTAAAATTATCATTAGGTTTATTACTTGTTGTGATTCTGGGATCATATTTATCACTTTAAAAACGTTATATCTGTTGGGAAGTTTTGAAAATTTATTTCATAAAGTTTCAGTTTTTTTATTTAAATCAAAATAAACATTATTTAAACAGTTAATTAACGTTTACATTAAAAGGAAAAATTGCATTAAAACCAGGAAGACCAAACATGTAATATAAAATATTTATAATTCAAAATAAATGAAGGCACCAGAGTACGTGCTACGTAGCAATGGGAAGTTACTACAACATTAGAATCCATATACTAGTTATGATGACATAAGAAAATACCATTGGTGACATTTCATGTGTAAGGAATAAACTATTGAAATAAGAAAGCAAGATGTGTGTACTAAAACCTACAGCATTCTAGTGGTAGAACCTTTTCATGGGTACTCAAACCTACAGCATTCCAATGGTAGAATCTTTTCATGGGTGCTCAAACTGACAGCATTCCAATGATAGAACCTTTTTATGGGTGATTAAACCTACAGCATTCCAGTGGTAGAACCTTTTCATGGGTGCTCAAACCTACAGCATTCCAGTGGTAGAACCTTTTTATGGGTGATTAAACCTACAGCATTCCAGTGGTAGAACCTTTTTATGGGTTATTAAACCTACAACATTCCAGTGGTAGAACCTTTTCATGGGTGCTCAAACCTGCAACATACCAGTGGTAGAACCTTTTCATGAGTACTCAAACCTACAATGTACCAGTGGTAGAACCTTTTCATTTTTTTCTTCTTAGAGCAACCACCTTCCTACACTTGTCCTCAGACAGTAATAGGCCATATAGTCTTGGGACATTGTGGGATTGAAAACTCGCATCTTTTTTTTTATTCTTATTTTGTTCCTTTATTTCTTATATGGACATCTTGACAAACAGAGGTTAAGATGGATAGACAGTGTATCCTTTTCCTTTATTTTATATTCTCCACATTATATCCCATTTGTGGCCTGTTGACATCATGCAGTGCTAAATTTGTATCGAGGTTTGTTTTGTGTTACAGGTTTGGTCTTGGTGTTTTGAACTTAGGCCTTCTTTTTGATGTAAATAACAAATTAATTTTTTCACTAATATTTATGTTCATATGCCCCTTAGTGGTACGGGGATATGTATACAGACTTACGACTCTAGAAACTGGGTTTCGATATCTGTAGTGGGTAGAGTACAGATAGTCCAGTGTGTAGCTTTTGCTTAACTAGAAACAATACTTATATATGTGTAGCTTTTGCTTAACTAGAGACAATACTTATATATGTGTAGCTTTTGCTTAACTAGAGAAAATACTTATATATGTGTAGCTTTTGCTTAACTAGAAACAATACTTATATATGTGTAGCTTTATCTTAACCACAAAGAAACAAACAATACTTCTATAGGTGTAGCTTTATCTTAACTACAAAGAAACAAACAATACTTGTATATGTGTAGCATTTGCATAACTATAAACAAACAAACAATACTTATATATGTGCAGCTTTATCTTAACCACAAAGAAACAAACAATACCTATATATGTGTAGCTTTATCATAAGTACAAAGAAACAAACAATACTTATACTTGTGTTGCTTTATTTTAACTACAAAGAAACAAACAATACTTGTATATGTGTAGCATTTGTATAACTATAAACAAACAAACAATACTTATATATGTGCAGCTTTATCTTAACCACAAAGAAACAAACAATACCTATATATGTGTAGCTTTATCATAAGTACAAAGAAACAAACAATACTTATATTTGTGTTGCTTTATTTTAACTACAAAGAAAGAAACAATACTTATATGTGTAGCTTTATCTTCAAAGAAAGAAACAATACTTATATGTGTAGCTTTATCTTAACCACAAAGAAACAAACAATACATATATATGTGCAGCTTTATCTTAACCACAAAGAAACAAACAATACCTATATATGTGAAGCTTTATCATAAGTACAAAGAAACAAACAATACTTATATTTGTGTTGCTTTATCTTAACTACAAAGAAACAAACAATACTTATATATGTGTAGCTTTTGCTTAATTACAAAGAAACAAACAATACTTATATAGGTGTAGCTTTTGCTTAACTACAAAGAAACAATACTTATATATGTGTAGCTTTATCTTAACTACAAAGAAACAAACAATACTTGTATATGTGTAGCTTTTGCTTAACTACAAAGAAACAATACTTATATATGTGTAGCTTTATCTTAACTACAAAGAAACAAACAATACTTGTATATGTGTAGCTTTTGCGTAACTGTAAACAAACAATCAATACTTATATATGTGTAGCTTTATCTTAACTACAAAGAAACAAACAATACTTGTGTATGTGTAGCTTTTGCTTAACTACAAAGAAACAATACTTATATATGTGTAGCTTTATCTTAACTGCAAAGAAATAAACAATACTTATATATGTGTAGCTTTTGCTTAACTACAAAAAAACAAACAATACTTGTGTATTTGTAGCTTTTGCTTAACTACAAAGAAACAATACTTATATATGTGTAGCTTTATCTTAACTGCAAAGAAATAAACAATACTTATATATGTGTAGCTTTTGCTTAACTACAAAAAAATAAACAATACTTATATATGTGTAGCTTTTGCTTAACTACAAAAAAACAAACAATACTTGTGTATTTGTAGCTTTTGTATAACTACAAAGAAACAAACAATACTTGTGTATTTGTAGCTTTTGTATAACTACAAAGAAACAAACAATACTTGTGTATTTGTAGCTTTTGCTTAACTACAAAGAAACAAACAATACTTGTGTATGTGTAGCTTTGATTAACTACAAATAAACAATACTTCTATATGTGTAGCGGTTTCTTAACTACAAAGAAACAATACTTATATATGTGTAGCTTTATCTTACCTACAAAGAAACAAACAATACCTATATATGTGTAACTTTTGCTAACCTACAAGAAAATAAACAGTACTGATATATATATAGATATAAATATTCTATATACAATGTGTAAATTGTAAACATAATGTATAAGTACAGTTGAGTAACACTGAGTGCGAGTTCACACCTTGAAAGTATAACGTACTAGTGATTCTTGAGGACAACTAAGGCGTGAATACAGTTGACAAATATGTGGAAAGTAGGTCGTCTATTCTTCTCTTACGTAAAGTATAGGAGTGAAAGCTTTTTATTGGTTCAGAACGTGTTTGTGAATGTTCCGAGACTTTTACTAAAACTGTCTTATGTTGTCGATTCTTACAGTATTTAATGAGATGATAATTAGTTTGTTTTTAATGTTTGTTGTAAAGTTGTTGTTGAATATAAATATCTTGTTCATGACATATCTGAATACGCAAGTGGACCAATACAGTTTACTGTTCTTTCTTTATATTTACGGAATTCTTTTTATTAAGTCAGCTATATTCTATGCCCTAGAATTCTGTAACTCACCATACAGAACACAGTTTTTATCGTAATATTCATCAGATCAAGAAATAGGTTTTTGTTTGTCCTAACGCTGGTTATAAGACCTCTAGTCTGGCGATGTTTAACGCTTAATACCTTGAAAATTATATCTTTGATTTTCAAACATAACTGAGTTAATTTGTTATTATTTCCGAAAGACAATTTTCAGCATTTTTGATTAAACAAAATGTTTATTATTTTTACGACATATAAGACAGTATCTTAGTTTTATTATTTAACTAAGTCTGTTGTAAGTTGCGATGAAATGTTGCCATTGAAAAAGTCTGATAGTTAAGTGTTTCGTTACCCCTTTGTGTTGTCTTGTTTTTCTAGGAATTATGGGACGTGAGGGAACGTGCAGCCGAAGCTTTGCTTCACGACGGTTACGTCTACTCGTACGATCTGTCCCTTCCATCCAAGTCCTATTATCATATTGTGCCTGTTATGAAGGAAAGATTAGGAGGTAGAGTGAAACGGTGTGCAGGTTACGGACATGTGGGAGACGGAAACTTACATCTTAACGTCACGGGTCAGGGTTACGACCCAGAGGTTATAAACCTCATCGAACCCTTTGTGTACGACTGGACAACGAAGTACGGCGGCAGTATCAGTGCTGAGCACGGAATAGGACTGAAACGTTGTTTGTACTTATCTCTCGCCAAATCTCCGAATTCCATAAAACTGATGAAAGACTTAAAAACTCTAATTGATCCTAAGTCCATATTAAATCCGTACAAAGTGTTCCCTTATGAAGTAAACAGTTTCAAGGAGCTGTAAAAAGACTTTCACGTAAACAAATGTAAATTTCCAAATATGTTTGGATCTTTTTTATTGTCCAGAAAAAGTTATTAGTATTTTAATTGCTGACGTCAGAATTTCTCATTATGCTTGAATTACTGACTACATTAAACATCGTGTCAGAACTGGCGAACTATTAAATGAAATTTCTATTTTTATTAATACAGTTATATATGGATAGTAGATTGTTTGAGAAAGAGCTAATTACGGGTAATTTTTTATCCTATTTCCTTTTTATTTATGATTTGAAACATTTTAAATAAAACTTGTATCACGTGCGTTTTTATATCTGTAAGACTAATAAGGTAATCGCACGATAATGGACGAAGAGATACATCTAGTGACAACTATTCCGTGTATCCAATATGGCGGCAAAATTACCTTCACAGAATAACAGCCAATAATAAAGCAATGTTTAATTGCGAACCAATCATAGGGCACGAACTAAGAGAAATAATGATTGATAGGCCAAACGCCCCAAAACGTTGGATTTTATCATAATAAACGGAAAATATTCGTCCTTCAAGTGTGTTCTTCTTCACCCAACCCTGAGGAAAATGAACATTAAACTCTTATTTTTTCTGAAAATCACAAATCACAGATTCATAAACCCGTTTTATAAGCCACATCACAAAACTAAAACCATCTTAATTGGAGCCTGACTTTCCTTTTTTTCTTAAACCTTATACATGTTTTCTCTTGTCCTGATACCATCCGAATAAAGCTCAGAGAAAACGGAATTCATTATATCATCCGGTGATTATTAAATTCAACAAGAACATTTCTTTCTGTTCTTTTCTCAAGAAAAGCTAAAAGGTTATAACCTTTCCGTCTCTGTAATCATCCGATAAGTCAATATCCTTTCTTAGATAGGGTTATTACAGTTATATAAGGTCCTCCAAAATGAGGCCTAAGTATTAATGAACATGTGTATAAATACATTTTAAAATTATATTAACTTTATTATCAGCAACTGATTACAGATTCGATCATTGACTTTGTAACGATCTAGTCACGCTACTTGATGAATATTACATGTGTGATCCAAATTATAATACCAAAATTTGCACTTAGATTTAAAGGCCGCTTGTCAAATATTTGCCCAATTCAAAAGTTGGTTCCAGCCATCCTCTATTATGTCAACATCTCAATACAGCTAAAAATACACAGAAATACAATGTCATTAGCAAAAATTACTAACTGTAGCGATGTATCATAAATGTGAATTAAAAACGAGAAAAGCTCAAGAACTGATGTTCGAGGAACTCCACTGTTAACAGTGGTACGAACTGATTGGATTCCGTTAATAATTATATTTTCCTTTCACCCATTCAGCCATCCTACAATACAATTAACCAATCGTTCGATCCAAAATTTCCTATAGAATTTCCTTAGCGTTTTCTTTTTGTGTGTATAGAACTTTATGAAAAGTATTTTGAAAATATAACAGCGTAAAACGTATGAATTTTTCTTCGTCCAGATGACAAGCAACATTCTTCAACAAATATCGGATTAGTATGATAGTATTTCCTTTTGGATGCCCACCGCTAGTGAAGCGGTGTGTCTACGGATTTACAATGCTAAAATGAGGAGTTCGCTTCCCCTCGTTGGGCTCAGCAGATAGCCCGATGTGGCTTTGCTGTAAGAAAACATACACATTTCCTTTTGGCAAATTTATGTTGGACTTTCTTTCAATAAAACATTTCACTAGACTAGAATTTTCTCTCTACACGAGTAAGTCTTACTAGCCTTTTAAAGGTAGAACAACAACTCGACCTTCCTGTTTATACCTCTAGTGACATAGAGGTATTCTGCGGATATAAAAGGCTAGAATTCGTGTTTCGATAAGCGTGGTGTATAACAAATAGCCCATTGTGTGTGCACTCTGTGTTTAACTTCAAAGAAACCCGTTGTCTGTTGATCTTGCCAAAAGTGAAAAAAAAACAACAACTCGTAGTTGCTCTTTAGAAATCTGGGTCGGTGTCTAGTTTTTAATATTTGCCTTTCTGTTTATCTATACTGGATCAATGTATTCCATATGGTACTTATTTATATTTTGAAATAACAGAACACATGAAAATGACCAACCATCTTGTAGTTTTCAGCAATAACCTTAGGACGTAATCTCTGTTTGAACATTTTATTTACACCTGGGACTGATATGTTCTAAATTAGGAACTGGTATGGTCTAAATTAGTGACTGGTATGTTGTAAATTACAAACTGGTATGGTCAAAATTAGGAACTGGCATGTTGTAAATTAGGGATTGATATAGTCTAAATTAGGAACTGATATGTTGTAAATTAGTGACTGGTATGTTGTAAATTTGGAACTGGTATGGTCTAAATTAGTGACTGGTATGTTGTAAATTAAAAACTGGTATAGTCTTAATTAGTAACTGGTATGTTCAGGTTAGTGACTAGTATGTTGCAAATTAGAAACTGGTATGGTCTAAATCAGTGACTGGTATGTTGTAAATTAGGAACCGGTATGTTCTAGATTAGTGACTGGCATGTTGTAAATTGGGAACTGATATGTTGTAAATAAGGAACTGGTATTGTCTGAATTAGTGACGTATGTTGTAAATTAGGAACTGGTGTGTTTTAAATTAGTGACTGGTATGTTGTAAAGTATAGTTTCGACTGGTGTGTTGTAAATTAGGGACTAATATACTTAAAATTTAGAATCTGAGTTGATTATTCAGTCCTTGTGCTGTGCGTGTTAGTCAGGGCGCTTCCACTGAACAAAGACTTTTTTATTATTTAAATATTTTATTATTTGGCTCATTTTCGTTATGGTGAACCAAACAACTTTAGAATAGGAACATTGAGAGATAATGATACACGATAAATTATCATATGTGAACTACTCGCTGTTTTATTGGGCGTTCACCTGCATCGATATTTGAAGTTTATTTCATCACATTATTACTGGGGGAATGGGAGGGGTTGGCAGGTCACTCATTTTGCTATTTTCAATCTCTCTCTATTGTTAAATTTTTCACAGAACTCTGCGTCTACGTGAGCTTTCTACCCGCCGTGGTAAGGTTTTATTGTGAGACAATGACAATAAATTTTTCCAACCGTAATAAAATAATATTAATTTGACGGTCAAAAATCAACATTTAATGAACACTTCGACATAAATGTATGTGTTTTCAGTATAGAATAAAATAGTTGGTCTTGTTGGCTGTTAACAAAATATCAGAACGACGGGTTTATATAAATTCTCGCCTATTGTTATGTTCAACCATACCCAAGAGACGGCTGTATTAAACGATTGGTTGTTTAACCTGTTGACTGTCAAGTATTTTAGCTGCTACAATACAACTCTAATGCTTCTTCATTTTGTAACTTTTTCGTGACGCCATTTTGGATCGAAAGTGAAACAATTTGTAAGTAGGTCAAATGCATGTATGGTGCTGACATCTAGCGCTGAAGTTATGTATTAATGAGAACGAATTAACACAAAGCATCACGTATTAAATGAAAGAGAGAAAGCTAAATGAAATATAAACATTACGATGATTAAGAACAATGAAGGAATGCAAACTTGTACACATAGATAATATTTAATATCTGGGAACAAAATAACATTATTTTAAGATTGTAGTTTTTATATCAATTTTGACTGTAATTTTATTCTTTGATTACGTAAACGGGAAAATAGTTTTAACGGTTAAAACTAAGTTTATATACGTCAAAACATTTAGCTCAAAAGTGCATTACAATTTCACAACATCGTTAGCCGCAACTTGCACAAGTTTGAGTTAATAGTTAAATATTCACTCGTGTTACTGGTTTCGAACTGCTTCGTGGTTATCGTGTCGGCTCGGGATCTCGGAGTCTTTGTTTTGTTTTTGAATTTTACGCAAAGCTACATGAAGGCTATCTGCGCTGGCCTAATTTAGCAGTGTAAGACCAGAGAGAAGGTAGCTAGTCATCACCCACTGTCAATTCCTGGGCTACTCTTTTACCAACGAATAATGGGATTGACCGTAATATTATAACGCCCCCACAGCTGAAAGAGCAAGCATGTTTGGTGCGACGGGGATTCGAACCCGCGACCCTTAGATTACACGTCAAACGTTTAACCCACCTGGCCATACCGGGCCAATTCGAGCTTTTCAATAATTTAGCTGTTATATTCCGGCTATTTCAAATCGCTATATTAAAGTCTGAATGCACCCAGTGTGGAAATTCGTTAAATCGATATATACGCGTCAAAGTGCAAGGGAACAAATGTAAATTTCCGTCTCTCTATTTCCTCTTTATAAAACTGTGATAGTATTTAGTCGTTTAATTTAGTGTCCTGCTTATATTTGAAATCAAACCAATATTTCTTTCTATAAACTGAATAGATTCTTCAGTGTCAATTCCAATACAATAATGCCAGATATGATTACAGTCTACGGTTTGCTAGTTTTTAATTAGTGACCTGTTACAGAGATCAGTTGACGCATTATACTCTTGTTGGACACATTCAAACCTTCAATAACGTGTAGTAAGATGGAGAGCATTAAATTATTTGAGTTAAAGTAGATTTTGTTTCCAGTTTTCGACTTGGAGAAGTGATAACAGGTAAAGCGATTATAACACATACATAAAAAAAATAAAAGTTTGTTACATTCTAACTTAGCAGAAAATAATTGTGAACTGTTAGATAACCTTAAGTAACATTAATAAGTTACCTAAAGTCCTTACATTATTACACATTATTTCGCTGGTACTTCCGTTATGCCATTCACACGAGCATTTCCAAAAGTTAACGTTACGATTGTTAGTAACAATAACAATTAGAATGAGTAAGGTACTATTGTTAGTACCTGTAAAAACTGGAATGAGTATGGTACTGCATTTAGTACATATTTAAGAATGCTTAAATGGAACACAAATTAAATTAATATACTGGCCATAAAAATACATAGTTTGTAAGATTTGGAAACTTTTCCTCTTACACCAAGTCTGTTTCTCTATAAATCTAATGCAGAATTAATGCATCATCGGATGAAATAGGTCTTTCTTAAATTAATACATAGTTTTGAACATTTGAAGTTGAGCTTGTGATTAAATATATTTTATAAATTTATTTGTGGCAGACAAAGACAACAAAAAGAAAGTGACTTTTATGTTGTTTTGACAAGTTAATGTCAACTTTAAATTCACAGCCCTCTTTCCATCAGTTCTTTTCTTCTTATTGAAAAGCAACAACACATTTTATGAAATCATCACTCAGTTTTAGAAAGGGATCCAGTTATACCAGCCCCTCGTTTGTTTGACAACTTCCAATTCTATTTTCAATATTTTTGCTTCTACTTAAATATTAATTAAGGGCTTGAAGTGTCCAAGATTTCTGAAGATGTACGTGATAAAGATACACTGATATTCTTATTCAAGGAAAGAAAAGTAGAGCCTCTAAAATGGTGGAACAACAACAAAACCTTCACAAAATTAGTTAATAAATTATTTAAAAAAATAAAGGTATAATCTTAAAGTTCTTTTATCAACTGATTTTGTTTATTTTCTTACTTGTATTGGACTGTTGTTATTAATTATCAAATAACATAAGTTATTTTAGCATAAGTTGTCTTAACATGATTTAATGTTAAAAAGAATGCTTATCTGCTCTTAGAAGAGACTTCATGTTTAAATCTACAAATAACATTGAAAATTAAATTTCTATATAAAATAATTACAAATGGTTTAATGTTAATGACCTATTCATAATAAAAATGAACACTGGTTTAATGTTAACGATGTATTCATACTAAAAATCAACGTTGGTTTAAAGTTAATGATGTATTCATATTAAAAATCAAAGGTGGTTTAATGTTAATGATCTATTGATATTAAAAATAAACACTGGTTTAATGTTAATGATCTATTCATAATCAAAATAAAAACTGGTTTGATTTCAAGGATGTTTTCACATTAAAAACACTGGTTTAATGTTAATGAGGTATTCATATTAAAAATAAACACTGGTTTAACTTTAACGATGTATTCGTATTAAAAATAAACACTGATTTAACCTTAAACATGTATTCATATTAAAAATAAACACTGGTTCAATGTTAATGATGTATTAATACTTAAAATAAACAATGTGTTAATATTAATGATGTATTCATATGAAAAATTAAGTGGTTTAATGTTAATGATGTATGGATTTTAAAATAAAAACTGGTTTAACACAAATCATGCATTCATATTAAAAATAAACTCAGCATTAATGTTAATAATGTATTCATATAAAAAATAAACACTGGTTTAATATTAGTGATGTAATCATATTAAATATAAATACTGGAAAAAATAAACACTGGTTTAATATTAGTGATGTAATCATATTAAATATAAATACTGGTTTATTGTCAATAATGTATCCATATTAAAAATAAACACTGTTTTAACTTCAATGATGTATTTGTATTAAAATACTAGTTTAACGTTAATGACATATTCATATTAAAAATAAATGCTAGTTGAATGTTAATGATGTATACATATTAAAAACAAACATTGGTTTAACTTTATTGACATATTCATATTCAAAATAAAAACTGATTTAACAGTAATGATGTATTCATATTAGAAATAAACACTGGTTCAACACTAATGACCGATTCATATTAAAAATAAATACTGGTTTAATTTTAATGGCGCATTCATATTAAAATTAAACACGGATTTAATGTTAATAATGTCTTGATATTAAAAATAAACACTAGTTTAAAGTTAATGATGTATTAATAATAAACAAAAAACATTGGTTTAACACTAATGATATATTCATACTAAAATCAACGACGGTTTAATGTTAAATTGATCATACATTCATATTAAACATTACAGAGGTTTAATGTTAAAATTGTATTCATATTAAAAATAACCAAAGGTTTAATGTTAATGATCTACTCATAATCAAAATAAAAACTGGTTTGATATTAATGATGTTTTACCATTAAAAATAAGAACTGGTTTAAAGTTAAAAACGTATTCATATTAAAAATAAACAGTAGCTTAACTTTAATTATGTATTTGTATTATTAATAATCACTACTTTAACTATAATAATGTTTTTGTATTAGAAATAAACCCTGGTTAAACCTAAAAGATACATTCGTATTAAAAATAAACACTGGTTTAAGAATAATGACGTATTCATATTAAAAATAAACATTGGTTTAACACTAATGAAGAATTAATATCAAAAATCAACAATGCTTTAATTTTAATGATGTATTCATATTAAAAATAAACATTGACTTAACTTTATTGACATATTTGTATTGAAAATAAACACTGGTTTAACAGTAAAGATGTATTCATATCTAAAATACACACTAGGTTAACAATAATGACCTATTCACATTAAAAATAAACATCGATTTAATATTAATGATGGATTGATACAAAAAACACACTAGTTTAATGTTAATTATGTATTAATAGTAAAAACAAACAGTGGTTCAATGTCAATGATGTATTCATATTAAAAATAAACACTGATGTAACACTAATGATGTAGTGATATTAAAAATCAACAGTGATTTTATGTTAAAGATATATTTGCATTACAAATAAACATTGTTTAATATTAATGATGTATTCATATTAAAAATCTGCAATGGTTTGTGTGTGTTTTCTTATAGCAAAGCCACATCGGGGTATGGGCTTAGCCCCCCGAAGGGAATCGAACCCCTTATTGTAGCATTCTAAATCCGAAAACATATCGCTGTACTAGCGAGGTGCAACGCTGGTTTAATGTTAATGATGTATTCATATTAAAAATTACGTTGGTTCATTGTTAAAGTTGTATTCATATTAAAAATGAACAATGGTTTTATGTTAATGATATATTCATAATCAAAATAAAAACTGGTTTGATATTAATGATGCTTTTACATTTAAAATAAATACTGGTTTAATGTTAATGACGTATTTATATTAAAAATAAACATTAGTTTAATGTATAATTTGTATATAAATTAAATTAAACACTGGTTTAACCATAATTATGAATTCATAATGAAAGCAAATACTGGTTTAATGTTAATGAAGTATTCGTGTTACAAATAAACATCAGTTTAAGTTTAATGATGTATTTATATTAAATGCCAAAAGTAGTTTAATGTAAATCAAGTATTGATAATAAAAATAAACAGTGGTTTAATTATAATGATGTATTCATAATGAAAATGAAAACTGGTTCGATGTTACTATGTTTTCACATTAAAAATAAATACTGGTTTAACCTTAACGATGTATTCATTTTGAAAAACACTAAGTTATGTTTAATGATGTATTGATAATAAAGAAAAACACTGGTTTAATATGAATTATGTATTTACATTAAAAATCATAAGTGGCTTTATGTTAATGATGTATTCATAATAAACACTGGTTTAACCTAAATGACGTATTCATATTTAAAATCAACAGTGTTTTAATATTAAAGATGTATTCGTATCACAAATAAACATTGGTTTAATGTTAATGATGTATTGATAGTTAAAATCTACACTGGTTTAATATTAATGATGTTTTCATATTAAAAATAAACAATGCTTTAACACTAATGATGTATTCATAGTAAAAGTCAACGCTGGTTTAATGTCAATGATGTATTCATATTAAATATTACAGTGGTTTAATGTTAAAGTTGTATTCATATTAAAAATAAACACTGGTTTAATATATATCATCCACTCAATTCTTTAAGGAACATAGGGCCGCAATCACTGCGGTTTCCGTAACATGTTTTTAAGTGAGTAGGTTGTTAACACACTGCACCTAGCCGTCCTTAATTTAGTAGTGTAAGACTAGAGGGAAGGCAGTTAGTCATAACCACCCATGCTTTAACTTTTACCAACGAATAGTATTGATAGTCAAATTATAACGCCCCACGGCTGGGATGTTAATGATGTTTGGCGCGATGCGGATGCGAACCCGCGACCCTCAGATTACGTTTAATATTAATGATGGTTTAATATATATATATCGTATACAAATTAAAAATAAATACTGGTTTAACCATAATTATGCATTCATATTGAAAATAAACACTTGTTTAATGTTAATGATTTATTCATATTAAAAATCAACACTGGTTTAACCTTAACGACACACTCACATTAAAAATATACACTGGTTGATCTTTAATGATATATTCATATTAAAAAAAAACACTGGTTTAATGTTAAAGATGTATTTGTGTTACAAATAAACATTAGTATAATGTTAATGATGCATTCATATTAAAAATAAATATTGGTTTAATTTTAATGCGCAATTCATATTTAAAATAAGCACTGGTTTAACCTTAAATATATATTTATATTTAAAATCAACACTGGTTTAATGCTAATGATGTAATCATATTAAAAATAAACACTGGTTTAATGTTAATGACGTATTCATATTAAAAGTAAATACTGGTTTAATGTATATATTGTATACAAATTAAATATTAAAACTAGTTTTACCTTTAATACGTATTCATATTGAAAATAAACATTTGTTTAATGTTAATGAGGTATTCATATTAAAAATAAAAACTGTTTTGTATTTTACGATTTACTCATATTAGATATAAACACTGGTTGAACTTTAATGATGTATTTATATTAAAAAATACTTGTTTAATGTTAAAGATGTATTCGTGTCACAAAGAAACATTAGTTTAATGTTAATGATGTATTCATATTAACAATCAACACTGGTTTAATGTTGATGATGTGTTGATTTTAAAATTACACTCTTGTTTAATGTCAGTAATGAATTCATAAACAAAATAAACACTGGTTTAATGTTAATGATGCATTCATATTAAAATAAACTCTGGTTTAACACTAATGATGTATTGATATTAATTATAAATGCTTGTTTAATGTTAATGATGTATTCATATTAAAAACAAAAAGTGGTTTTATGGGTTGCATTTTTTAATTAAGCTTACTTGTTGGTCAGTGATGACGAGAAACCCACTTGTTGAGAAATTTATATGCAAAAACGGCTCGTTTGGGCTGAGAAAACACTTTACATAGAAGAGCGAACAACGTTTCGACCTTCTTCGGTCATCGTCAGGTTCACAAAGAAAGAGGTAACTGACCGGAAGCTGACCACATGTTTGAAAGGGGTTGTGTAACTGTGTGTCGAAATGTAGAGGGCGGTATTAGATGTTTGAATATATAATTTTATTTATTATATTAATATAGGTATAAAGGCGTTCCTTTATATTGGTTTATTTTGGGTTTATTCCCGACATCAACAAACAAATAATCAACATTTGGCAAAAATTAGTAATGAAATATGACATTCCAAAATACCAAATTTATTCAAAACCCGGCAAAAATGTGAGGTCCATACTATCAAAATAAACACTGACAAACACCACACCAACATTATTTATAAAATACAATGTGAAAACTGCCACGACTTGTATTCATGTTAAACAAGTAGAAAAATGGAAACCAGATTCAAAGAACATATTAAAAATCACCTACACGTTTTCGAACACTGCAAGTGTGTTAAATAAACACAACATAACCATAGAAAACACTCAAATACTAAATAAAGAAACAAACATAAACAAACGTAAAGAGTTAAAGAAGTATTCTTTATACAACAACTAAACCCTGGTTAAACCAATATAAAGGAACGCCTTTATACCTATATTAATATAATAAATAAAATTATATATTCAAACATCTAATACCTCTTTAACATTTCGACACATTACACAACCCCTTTCAAACATGTGGTCAGCTTAATGTCAGTTATGCATCTTTCTTTTAACCTGACGATGACCGAAGAAGGTCGAAACGTTGTTCGCTCTTCTATGTAAAGTGTTTTCTCAGCCCAAACGAGCCGTTTTTGCATATAAATTACTTGTTGGTGGTTCTGTGTGAGTTTGCTTTTCATTTTTACTTAATAATGTAAGTCCTTTAATGTTAATGATGTATTCATATTAAAAATAAATACAAGTTTTATGGGTTGCTGTTAGTTCAGCTCACTTTTGGGTAGTTGTGGGTCAAGTTGTCTTTAGTTAAGCTTATGTGTTAGTACTTCTTGGTCACTTTGTTTTTAAATATAATGAAACTCACCTGTTAGTGGTTATGGGTCACTTTGTTTTGTTTTTTTAATCAAGCTCACTTGTGGGTACATATGAGACATGTTTTCTGTTATAATTAGTTATAGTTATGCTCACTTGTGTGTTGTCATGAGTCAGTTTGTTTTCTTATGTTTAGTTAAGTTAACCTGTGGGTGCTCATGGGTCAGTTTTTTTCAGTTAACTTCATCTATGGGCATTTCTAGGTCTGTTTGTTTTATTGTTTTAATGAACCTCACCTGTGGGAGTTTTAGTGATCAGTTTGTGTTGTTGTTTTACGATACACTAACTTGTGGGTGTTTTAAGGGTAAGTTTGAGTTGTTTTTTCAGTAAAATCAACCTGTGGGTTTTTAATAGTCAGTTTGTGTAGTTTTCTATAGTTAATCTCACCTGTGGGTTTTTAAGGGTAAGTTTTTGCTGTTATTTTTAGTTAAACTCACTTGTGGGTATTTTAGGGCGAGTTAGTGTTGTTGTTTTTAGTTAAACTCACACGTGGGTGTTTTAGGGTCAGATTAAGTTGTTGTTTTAGTTAAACTGTACTGTCGATTTTTAAAGATCAATTTATGAAGTTGTTTTTACTTAAGTTCACCTGTAGACATTTAAAGTTCAGCTAGTGTTGTTCTTTCTAGTTAAACTCACCTGTGGTTGTTTATGGGTTAGTTTGTGTTGTTGTTTTAGCTAAATTCATCTGTGGGTGTCTAAAGGTCAGTTTATGTTGTTGTTTTTAGTTAAACATACCAGTGGGTGTTTTAGGGTCAGTTTCTATTTTTGATTTTAGTTAAAATCACCTGTATGTTATTTAGGGACAGTTTGAGTTGTTGGTTTTAGTTAAACTTACCTGTGGGTGTTTAAGGGTCAGTTTGTGTTGTGCTTTTGGTTGAACTCACCTGTGGGCGTTTAAGACTTATTTTGTGTTGTTGTTTTTAGTTACAGTCAACTGTAGGAGTTTGAGATTCAATTTGTGCTGTTGTTTTCAGCTAAACTCCTCTGTGAGTCTTTAAGGGTTAGTTTTGGGTTTATATTTAGAGAAACTTACCTGTGTGTCTTTTAAAGGTGCGTTTGTGTTGTTTTTTTAAATTAAACTCACCTGAAGATATTTAAGGGTCATCTTGTGTTGTTGTTTTTATTAAACTGACCTGTGAGTGTGTAAGGGTCAGTTTGTATTTTTGGTTTTAGTTAAATTCATCTGTTGGTGTTTAAAGGTCAGTTTGTGTTGTTGTTCTTAGTTGTAGTCACCTGTGTGTGTTTAAGGGTCAGTTTCAGTTGTTCTTTTTAGTTAAACTCACCTGTGTTTATTTAAGAGTGATTTTGTGTTGTTGTTTTTACTTAAATTCAAAGTGAGTTTCTAAAGGTGAGTTTTTGTTGTTTATATTTGTTAAACTCACCTGTGGTTATTTAAGGGTCAGTTTTTGTTCTTGTTTTCAGATAAACTAAACTGTGGGTGCTGAAGAAACAGTTTGTGTTATTGGTTATAATTAATGAAATTCATCTGTGGGTGTTAAAGGATAGTTTGTGTTGTGGTTTTTGCTAAACTCACCTGTTGGTGTTTAAGAGTCAGTTTGTGTTGTTTGTCTTAGTTAAACTCACCTATGAGTGATTAAGGGTCATTTAGTGTTGTGGTTTTTAGTGAACCTCACCTCTGAGTGTTTAAGGGTGAGTTAGTGTTGTTTGTTGTAGTTGGACTCATCTTTGAGTCTTTAAGGGTCAGTTTGTGTTGTTGTTTTTAGTTAAACTCACCTGTGGGAGTTTAAGTGTCAGTTTGTGTTGTTGTTTTAATTAAACTCACCTGTTAGTGCTTAAGGTTCAGTTTGTTTTGTTGTGTTTAATTAACCTGTGGGTGTTTGAAGGTTAGTTAGTGTTGTGTTTTTAGTTAAACTCACCTGAGAGTGTTTAAGAGCTATTTTATGCTGTAGTTTTTATTAAACTCACCTGTGGGTGTTTAATGGTTAGTTTGTGCTTTTGCTTTCCGTTAAACTCACATGTGAGTATTGAAGGGATAGTTTATGTTGTTTTAAGTTAACTCACCTGTGGGTGTTTTTAGGGTCAGTTTGAGTTTTTTTTTGTTAAATTCACCTGTTGGAGTGTAAGGGTCAGTTTGTGTTGTTTTTTAAGGTAAACTCACCTGTAAGTGTTTGAAGATCTGTTTGTGTTGTTGTTTTTAGTTAAACTCACCTGTGAGTGTTTAAGGGTCATTTAGTGTTGTAGTTTTAAGTTAACCTTACCTAGGAGTGTTTAAGGGTCAGTTTCTGTTTTTTTGTTTTATTAAACTGATCTGTGAGTTTATGAAGGTTAGTTTGTGTTGTTGTTTTAGTTAAACTCAAGTGTAGGTGCTTGAGGAATAGTTTGTGTTATTGTTTATAGTTAATTTAATTAATCTATGGATGGTTTGTGTTGTTGTTTTCAGTGAAACTCACTTGTGGCTGTTTTAAATTTCAG
This sequence comes from Tachypleus tridentatus, assembly GCF_004210375.1. Taxonomy (NCBI): domain Eukaryota; kingdom Metazoa; phylum Arthropoda; class Merostomata; order Xiphosura; family Limulidae; genus Tachypleus; species Tachypleus tridentatus. Next base: position 151,852,128 of record NC_134834.1, read on the forward strand.
TTTGAGTTGTTCTTTTCAGTTAAAGTCACCTGTGGGAGTTTAAGTATCAGTTTGTTTTGAGGTTTTAATTAAACTCACCTATGGGTGTTGAGGGGTCAGTTTATGTTGTTGTTTTTATTAAAGTCACCTGTCTGTGTTTAAGGGTCAGTTTGTGTTGTTGTTTTAAGCTAAACTCCAATGTAAGTCTTTAAGGGTCATCTTGTGTTGTTGTTTTATTAAACTGTCCTTGCGTGTTTAAAGGTTAGTTTGTGTTGTTGGTTTTTGCTAAACTCACCTGTGGGTGTTTAAATGCTAGTTTGTGTTTTCAGTTTTAGTTAAATTCGTCTGTTGGTAGTTAAAGTTTAGTTTGTGTTGTTCTTAGTTGTAGTCACCTATGTGCAGTTAAGGGTAAGTTTGAGTGTTGTTCTTTTTAATTAAATTAACCTGTGGGTATTTAATAGTCATTTTGAGATGTCGTTTTTATTAAACTTACCTGTGGATGTTTAATGGTCAGTTTTGGTTTTTATTTTCAGTTAAACTAACCTTGGAGCTGTTAAGAGTTAGTTTGTGTTGTTTTTAGTTAAACTCACCTGTTGGAGTTTAAGGGTCACTTTGTGTTGTTGTTTCAAGGTAAACCCACCTGTAAGTGTTCAAAGATCCTTTTGTGTTGTTGTTTTTACTTAAACTCAACTGTGGTGTTTAAGTGTCAGTTTGTTGTTATTTTTAGTTTAACTCACCTGTGGATGTCTAACGGTGAGTTTGTTTTGTTGTTATTAGCTAAATTCACCTGTGGGTACTTAACGATCAGTTTGTGTTGTTGTTATTAGTTAAATTCACCTGTGGGTGTTTAAGGGTCAGTTTGTGTTGTTGTTTTCAGTTAAACTCATCTGTGAGTCTTTAGGGGTTAATTTTGAGTTTATTTTTAGTGAAACTCACCTGTGTTTTTTCAAGGGTGAGTTTCAGTTGTTCTTTTTGGTTAAACTTCCCTGTGAATGCTTAAAGGTTACTTTATGTAGTTAGGTTTAGTTAAACTCACCTGTGAGGTCGTAAGGGTCTATTTGTGCTGTTGCTTTTTAGCTAACTGCACCTGTGGATATTTAAAGGTCAATTTGTGTTGTTGTGTTTAGTTAAAATGAGCTGTGGGTGTTTAAGGGTCAGTTGTGTTGTTGTTTTCAGTGAAACTCACCTGTGGGTGTTTAAGAGTTAATTTATGTTTTTGTTTTTAGATAAAGTCGCCTGTGAATGTATAATGGTTAGTTGTGACTGTTTTAAGGGTCAGTTTAAGTTGTACTTTTTAGTTAAAATCACCTGTGGGAGTTTAAGCATCAGTTTGTGTTTTTTTTTATTAAACTCACCTGAGGGTGCTTAAGGGTCATTTTGTGTTGCTGTTTTCTGTTAAACTTATCTGTGAGTCTTTAAGGGTTAGTTTGGAGTTTATTTTAGCGAAATGCACCTGTGTTTCTTTTAAGGGTGAGTTTGAAGTGTTCTTTTGAGTTCAGCTCAGCTGTGGGAGTTTATGTGTTGGTTTGTGTTGTTCTTTTTAATTAAACTCACCTCTGAGTATTTAAGGGTCTTCTGTGTTTTTGAATTTTGAAAATCACCTGTGGGTGTTTAATAGTTTTTGTTTTCAGTTAAACTCACCTGTGAATGTCTAAGGGTTAATTTGTGTTATTTTTGGTTAATCACACTGATGGGTAATTTAAGGATCAGTTTGATGTGTTCTTTTTAGTTAAACCTACCTGTGGGAGTTTAAGTGACACTTTATGTTGTTGTTTTTAATTAAACTCTCCTGTGGGTGTTAAGGGTCAGTTTATTTTGCGTTTTTAATTAAACTCACCTGTTGGAGTTTAAGGTTTAGTTTGTGTTGTAGTTTTTAGTAAAACTCATCTGTGGTTGTTTAAGAGTTAGTTCGTGTTGTTGTTTTAAGTTAAATATACCTGTGGGGTGTTTAAGGGTGAATTTGTGATTTTTTAAAAATTTAAACTCACCTATCGCGTGGTTTGGTTTTCATTTTGTGGATATCAGTAAGGCTTAATTTAAAGCTAATGTTTATCTCGATTTGTCACGGTTTCCGTTACGCGAAAAACTGTCAGATTTCTAGATAATTTATTATTATTATTTATTGTTCTATGGTATTTATCATTTATTGCGACTTTGGGCAGTGAGGATGTACAGGGTTATACTCTATGCAGTGATTTGGAATAACACTTGTGTTTGCTTTTTTATTTGTTTTCATTTTATTGCAGTTGTTTTGATAAATTTGGTAATAATTTTTTATGTTATTGTTATTTTTCTTTGTCGCTATTAATTTTCTCTGCATATGTTTCATGTAATTATCTTTCATTAACACTATATTACAATCCACACAGATACAGACATTATTATTATAAGTATTAAAAGACTGATAGGTTTTGTTTTCTCCCACTCTCTGAGAGTGGATTAATAAAGGAAAAAAATCTAAATATCTGAGTTCGATTACCGTGTGTGATGTGGTATAGGTAACTAATTGTTTGCTTAAATAAACAGTTTTTGAAATTTTGAACTTAAACTTTTAACCCATGACGCAGCATTCTCGAGATCTCACCTTTACTGATGATTTGTTGTTAAGATTAATAATTGGTTTTTGTACGTTTTTAATTACCGTTGTACCGTTGCATTAGTTTGACAGTCTTTTATAAGCCTCCATGTTGTACTGTAAGTATGCAGTCAAGATATCTTGTCACGTGTTCGAACATTCGACTTATTTTTTTCGATTACACAAGGTATGACATAGAACGTTTGTAAGAAAACATTTTCAGGAAGGCAGTTTTCATGCCGATAACTTGGCTTAGGTTTAGACGATTCCTTCCTTTCTCGAGGTTACTTACGTTGAATCGAATTCACTCTTAAGTCTAAACGTAATGTTTGTTCCAAAAAACCGACCTTATAAAAGTTGAACAAGTGATAAGTCTTTTAAAACCTACTCTACGTCATTCATAACAGAATGTCCATTTCCTTGAATTTTGATATTTCTTCATTACTGTTGGAGAAAATTATTTTTACATTTGAATAGATGTAATATGTTAGCAAATAACTGAGTTTCAGAGTTCAGGTAACAATAGACAGTAAAGAAGACATTAATATACTACGTAGAGAATAATGGATTTTAGCACAAAATATGTTTTCACTTTACACGAATTCCTTTAATGTACTTCAGCCACATTCAGGATTCATTAACAAAGTAGATTTTTTTTTATTATAGTTGTGATTATAATGAAGAGTGTCCCAAACTAGCTGCAGGACACATAATGTGTTATTAATAGGAGTGACAGTTAGTGACTTTTCCATCTTCTCTATATCAGACTGTGTTTATTCAAGCTACTACTTATTTGCTCATACTGGACTCTTACTTCACATATCAAGTTCTAAAACAATCCAGTAAGAACTGCCTGACATCTCTAATTTTGATTTTCTTATTATTTTCTTTCCTTCGCACCAACAGCATCGAAACTTTTATAGAAAAACATACTTTTTAGGATTTTTTTTATCAAATTTGGTTCACTGATAGATCTTTACAAGCTACAATTAGGAGTCTCATTTAGTTGAAAAATAAGTCACTTGTGCAAATTTATTAAACAAAAACCGCTCAAAATTGACGAACATTTTTACTTATGCCTACACATGGTCTAACATTTTTCCCACCATATTACCTAAGAGTAAAAGTGGATCGTTTTAAAGACGGCTGAATTAAAAGAACAAAACTATAAGATGAAATGATGTATTGATACAAACATTTTGGTTAGTAAACTAGATTAGAAGTTTCTAGTTTAGGTTTTTAAAAGAATCGTATGGGTGGATGGTTATTATTGATTATTCATTGCCAACTACTCAGCACAAATATACTAAATTTTATGAAATTATCCAAATTAAATAGTGTTTAGGGTAATTTAATATTAGCTTTAAGCAATCAGCACAAATAAGGATGATATCAATATATGGTTGTATGGGGTTGATGTCAAGAAACTATTAATTTCATAGAGTTATCGGAAAAGAAGCTATTAACACTGTTTTAAAAAGGAAAACTACCACCATATATTTTAAAGACTGTGGTTAATTCTGTAATGTATAGGTCTGTTCCGAATAATAGGGTTGTTATTCTAAAGTTAGTGTTAGTTACTTTCGAGTGTTACTTTCTTACTTGTTGTGGTTTGTTGGTGTGTATTGACAAAAAGTCATGATATCTAATCATACACCTCAGGTGTGATAACAAAGTGCAGCCAAAAAAGGGATCGAGTGTGCGACTTTAAGGAATCAAATCAAAATCAGCAGCCAAACTAACAGTTACACTTATAACACTGATAAGACTATTACAGCAAATATTTTTTCATTATTCAGTTAGGCCGCGTATTGTTACCTACAATCATACCCCAAGTTGAACAGTTGCCTGGATCAATCAAAAATCACTCGTTGTGCAACTTTTGAAAGATTAGACTGCTTGTGTACGATTAACCAAAAATAATGTCACTATGGCAATTAGAAACCATAGTTACTTCCTGACTGCCGTCTTGAGAGAGCAAACTAAAAGCGATACGGCATTGCTGTGATAACCGTTTCTAATGGAATTTAGATTGTCTTCTCCAATGCTACAGAAGTGTTGTGTTAAGGTTATGGGCTACAATAAAAGTTCTCATGGGTATTTTTTGGTGTTTGAATAATATCTAGTGGTCCAGACATTGCCATATTTAATTTTGAACTGCGGACCAGAGAGACAGCAACAAGTCGGTAGTACCTAAGACAACTACTCTTAACTGAATAGCAGGGGTGACTGTCATTCTTATAACTCCACCTCAACTGGAACTGCTAGAAATGTTTGTTTGCACCGCGTCTTGAACCATAGCCTATCGAGGTTTTAATCACTAAATCATGCCTGTTCATTCTTTTGTTGAAATAGTACATCGGATCACATGTGACGTAAATCTGTTGCTTAAGAGATGAATAGTTAATTTTTACGTCATCGAAAATACAGAATTACTTTTATTTTCAACCGTAGATTGGTCAAATATCTGTGTCTATTACTGTAATTATACGGTACTTGTTAGCTACAGTAACATTCACGAACTAAAGGTTTTGTTTCTAGTTGAAGCTTCTAATCAAAACTTACAGTCAAGCTGTTGGTTTAATAAACAGTTTTAAATCTCTCTCAAGAAATTCCAAAATGAATAAACGTTTCTCTGTTTACTTGTCTGTTAAATCTCTTCCACAGTGTTCTACTGAACGACTTGATGTGGTTATTGACATCCACAGAATATTAATGAACAAAACGATTTTATTGAGCCGTACTCGAAGGCCCCTGACGATTGGCTAAAATGATTTACTTGTAAATTGAAGCTATTCATTTAAAGACAATTTTAGAATTTTTCATACTTGAAACGCCGTACTGGTATTGAAGAGGTTTGTAGGGTTTATAATGCTCGGATTTATTGATTTACATTTAAAAAAATCTTTGTTTAGGTTTGAGAAAAATCCATATTGGAACCCATGGAGGTTTAGGAGCCGGTAGGTGCGGGGTTCCAGGTTTAGCTGTACAGTTATTTAAAAAGTGAAACGAACAATTATGTCGTTTATAACAAGGCGAGTGAAATGGTTTCACCTAATTCTTGTTTACCATGAATCTTCACGGTGCCGCATGTAATTCAACAGTAGCAAAATGAACGTAGCACAGTCGTATCTCTGCCGAACTCATAGTGCTAGAAATTTGGTTTCAACACCCGTCGACAGAGCACAGATAGCCCATTATGTAGCTTTGTGCTTAATAACAAACAACAACTTTAATGTTTAGCAGCAAAAACGATTGTTTTATTTATTTATAAAAGACGTTGGTAACAATATTTTTGTGAGCAATAGTTAAGAGTAAAAGCTACAAATTAAATGGCTGATGAATTTAGTAAACCTGGTGGTACTTAGCAGTAACTAGTTATGTCTTATACTTTATGAGTCAATCCTCGAACTGATAACAAGCTATCACTAACTAACGAACCACTTTCAGTCTGTTTTAAGTTTAATATCAGTGAGGCCTATATTTTACATCGTATCGACTGGTTTTATCACTATGTTATTAGGGACCTTTTCACTTATATGCCTGAACCCTCAAGTAATTATGTGTATCAATAATTTAGTAACATTTGTAAACTCAGAGGGGATATGGACCCCATTGATAATTCTATAGTTAAAAAAGGTTCGAGAGGGACGAATTTGGTTGCTGTTTGGTTCTTATAAAAAATATGGCTATCCTACTGGCGGACTTGAATATGTCCCCCTAAGGAAAAAAACTCTGGATATCTGAAAAACAAATTGTGAAATAATGCGTTAATTTCTGTACGTTTACTTTTAAAAAATACAAGAATTACACTACATTCGTCTGTTGGAGTTAGTGTTTTTTTTATTTCCTTTGTTATTAACCAATAAAGTTAACGAAAATAATATTGTTAATTTACGTAATTTATGAAATGTCTAACGATTGTTAAGTTTTAGTCACTTGACGAACCGCGTCTATTCTAAACAACTATTGTCACCTCTAGTTTAAAGTATAAAAACGAACGACAATAACAAAACTCCACCCGAAACTTGTCGTGGCTGTTTAACGTTATATGGCGGTGTATACACGTGTAAGGGAAAGTTGGTATACGGAACCTTTTTGAATAGAAGTTTCTTTCTTTCCCCCTTTTTTTTTTTCCTTTTCGTAAAGGTTGAATTATAAAAGCTTTGTTCTGTATATTACATTTATTTCACTGCAGTAGCTCTGAGAAAGTTGCAAAAATAACTTATTCTTCATTTCAAAATCAATTTGATATATGTCGATGATTCCATCTCACGAAAGGCTCTATTGCGCGCCTTTCACAAGAGGCGGTATAGGCTTATCGACGTCAAACGAACTCTGCTGTTTCGTGTATGGGTTTCTGATGATTTATTTCCAAATTATTTATTTCTGATGTTATTTATAGATACCTATATTTCAGCAAGATGTTATTAACTTCTTGTGCGAGTTGTTGGTTTTTTTTTTTGTATTTTTTCCTGCAGCATATAAACAGCTGGATTTTTCTCAATGCCTCGAAAAACATTTTTATTCTACATTCACAGCCTCCATCTTTCTATAAGAACAAAGTCAAAATTTTTCTTTCTTTTCTGCCGTCCAATCGATCTGATGAAAGATATCTAATTCAAAATGTTCATTATAACTCAAGATATCACTTTTTGTTTTCAAATAAATATTGAATAGTAGTAGGTTTTTGCTGTGGTATGTCATCTGAGATAACGTGGGAAAAGTAAAATATTTTTGGCAATTATTATTTCCTACTTAGTACACTAACATACATACGTCACCTTTTGAAGATGCAACTTGTCTAAAGACCAATCTCTGGAACCAGTGACATTTAAGGCTAATAAAGTTAACTTTGGTGAAGCAGAAGTTTTTAGGCTTGCTACAAGTTCGAGGACGTAATCTCAAAACAAGGTTTCGTTTCTTTCTTTTTTTTTTTGGAACGTTTTAGCAACATTTTTCCTTTAGATTAAAAACAAATGAAACTAGAGTTTTAGGCCTAATAATGTAGGCGAAATATTGTTTCTAATCGTCGGTATTTAGGTTCATTAGGTGGTCCTGGGAGGGTCAGATAAAACTTTGACCTCTTCCCTTACATTCATGGGTGTTGATAATTTTATGATCAGGCAACTGCCGAATTTTGAACACAACTTAAAAGAGGGTATTGCGCTCACAAAAGTTCGTTGACATGAATTCAAGACCCTATATCAGGACCATTTGTGTTGAAACACTCGTTGGCTATATAAACAGTTCACATATTCCAGTGTTTTTTCATGTTTTTGGCTCATTCTAAGTGTATTTACATAGATACCCTATGTTTAAAACACTATACAATAAATAACAAAATAAGAGTTATGTAGGTCTACGAATAGTTGGCTTATTACTAAACGTATGGTACATATTTAAGGGTGATTGGTTACACGGACAATAATAAAATATCTAACAGAACGTTACTTGTAACATGGACAATAATAAAATATCTAGTATTTGGGTGTTTTTTATGGTTATATTGTGTTTATTTGATTTGCAGTGTTCGAAAACGTGTGAAGATGACTTTTTATGTTCTTTGAATCTAGTTTCCGTTTTTTTACTTGTTTTTCCAAAATAGAAGTTGTGGCAGTTATGACGATCACCGAAGAAGATCGAAATGTTGTTCGCTCCTCTATTAGTGCTTTCTCTATCCATACCAGCCGTTTTCAAATATATAATTTTCTATACAAATGGGTTTTCTTGTCATCACGAATAATCAAATATATAAAAGAACGTGATTGGTTACATGACAACAGCCAAATATCTAAAAGAACGTGACTTATTACTTGGACAATAATAAAATATCTGAAAGAACATTACTTGTTACAGATACAATAATAAAATATATAACAGAACGTTACTTGTTACAGATACAATAACAAAATATCTATGAGAACGTGACTGGTTTCACGACTCATAAAGGTATTAGCAATTTTATCATTAAACCGAGATTTATAAGGAAGTTATCACTCTAACAAATAGACGATTGGTGAAAACCTTCTCTAGGACCATCTGTGGTAGCTGGCCCACTGAACCAATATTGAACAAGACTCGTAACAGCATTTGGGTTAATTAATTGAATAGTAATTTGCTGTCATTCTTATAATGCATCCATGGACAGAAAGAGCGATTTTGTTAAAACGAGACATGAAACACTTACCCTCGGAAGCCCCCGTAAAATAAATAAATATATCTTTATAGAATGGCCAAAACAATGTGGTTGATATGTATGTTCGTATTAACGTTTTAATCATTGTAATTCACTGAAATACTTGAAACATAATGTAAATGTGATAATCTCATAAAAGTCATATAATGTTAAAATATAAAAATATATCAACAAATGTAATAAAAACAAATCATTTTAAATCACTAAAATATTTAGATGAAACATAAGCATCAGTTCTTCCTTAACAAATTTAAAATTATTTTCAGTCGAAATTAAATACGTAACAATCACCAAAACTCACGCATTTTATTATCGGAAGACAGACAGATAGAAAAAAAAACGTTTTATCCTTTCTCTCTGAAAGTTGTGCCGGATTAGTTTTTGTACAGAAATAAACACTTATTTGAAGTTCTAGTGAGTTCATTACGTTCGAGCAGTTGAATAAGTTTAAAATTATTTTATGTGTAAATGGACAAAAGAAACTTTAGGTTGCTTGACGTAGCAATCTAACTACGAACAGAATAGTGAACATTTTCTGTGAAGTGTGACAGTTAGAAGTAGTTACATCCTTAGCTGTTATTCGGCCAATTTAAGGCATTTGTCAGAAAAAGAACTCTCGAAGAACATTACTAGTTTATCGATAGAAATCTCACTTTCTGTTCCACGAAAATGTTACGTGGTGTGCTAAGAGTATATCCACCAGTAATCTAGTTACGTGCTTATATCCTCCACCACAGGAGTCAGTGGAGGTTTACGTTTCCGAGAAACGGGAGCGGCACTCACATCCAGGTCATCCTAAACTTCAACATCACCATGGTGTTCATTCCTTCACACTAAACAAACTCATTAATCTTGTTCGCTTCACTTTAATTAGTGTCTTACCTCCACGTTTACTATGTAACTTTGTACCTGATAACAAATCATTACCAGACTGCATTTCACGCACCAGGCGTATTTAAGACGTTTGAATTTATAAGTTTTTGTGTCTTTATCTGGGCGACGGGGTCTGACACCTGTCTAAATTATATACCAAACGCATCTTTTTTGACCAATCATAAACCGTTCACAAATTTTTATAACAGTGAACAAAAGTCGCGATGGGGTGTTTTTTTTGGACACCAAATAATAAAAAAATATCACACCCCATGCCTCGTGACGTACGTGCTAATACATGGAAATTATGTACAAGCAGGAAATCAGGAATTTCAGCAGATATCTTCACTTAGGAGGTGAAAGAAATATAAAAATAATACTTCGGACTAGTGTTTTACACATATTGTCTAAACACCACTAAATAATTCTTTTTAGGTTAATCTGACACCGAAAATACTTTGATAATTTGAAATCATTGTTACAGACTTTAGTAACATAAAATGCGTACTGACATCATCGATGTAATTGTTGTTAGAGATATCAATGATGTACATTCTTAATTATTATATATTTTAAAAATAAGCGGTTGTATAACAATATAAACTTAATACCATCCATAAATATTATATATTTTAGAAATAAACAACTGTATAACACCACATAATTAATACTATCCATAATTATTATATATTTTAAAAAATAAACAATTGTATAACACCACATACTTAATACTATCCCTAATTATTATGTATTTTAAAAATAAACAATTATACAAAATAACATAATTAATACCATTCATAATTGTTATACATTTTAAAAATAAAATAACTATATAACATAACATACTTAAAACCATCCGTAATTATTATATATTTTTAAAATAAACAACTATATAACATAAAATACTTAATACCATTCATAATTATTATATAGGCCCGACATGGCCAAGCGTGTTAAGGCGTTCGAGTCGTAATCCGACGGTCGGGGGTTCGAATCCCGGTTGCACCAAACATGCCCGCCCTTTCAGCCGTGTGGGTGTTATAATGTGACGGTCAATCCCACTATTCGTTGGTAAAAAAAATAGTCCAAAAGGTAGCGGTGGGTGGTGATGACTAGCTACCTTCCCTCTAGTTTTACACTGGTAATTTAGGGACGGCTAGCACAAATAGTCCTCGAGTAGCTTTAAGCGAAATTCAAAAAAAAAAAAAATTATATATTTTAAAATAAACAATTATATAACACCACATACTTAATACCATCCACAATTATTTAATTAATTGAAATAAGTTCTATTGATGATTACATATTCATAGGCAAGATATTTTGTAGGTTTAGATGAATTAACACTTATTATTCAAAATCACATAGCTTACTTAATGCAGTATGTCTTACCAGCAACATAGCTTAACACAATGTAACATAACTTAATAAAAAACAACATGTATTGCTTAAGTCAAATATCTCTTAACACAAATCAACGTAAGTCAGTGTATCTTAACTCATAGCAATGTGCCATACCTAAAGAATCATGGCTTAACAAAAATAAATATATCTTGTGAAAAAAAAACACATCTTACACAGAGAAACCCACTTCCTTTAGGTAACCTGACTTCACAGAAAGTGTCCTGTTTTATCATAAACATGTCCTAACACAAAATTGAAATGGATTTATTATCTACCATGTTAAATAAAAGTAAATTTCAGAACAATGCTTTGAAAAAAAAATCCTGATTCACTAAAATTAAATTCGAATAAAAATTATAACAATTTCAACAAACTTACTGTAAGAGCTCGGCATCGATGGCTTTGGATTATATATTTAAACACAAATAGCTAAAAGTAATTATTTCAGAGCTAGAAAATTATTATTATGAATGGAAGATGTAGAAATTGTATCGTTTTGTTAGAAAAAGTAACTTATGTGGTGTAAGAAAATATCAGAATGGTGAGTAACTAATATTATGTAAGAAAATATCAGAGCAGTAAGTAACTGTATGATGTAAGAAAATATCAGAACAGTGAATAACTGATATAATGTAAGAAAATATCAGAACATTGAGTAACTGATAGGCTGTAAGAAAATATCAGAACAGTGAGTAACTGATATGATATAAGAAAATATCAGAACATTGAGTAACTGATAGGCTGTAAGAAAATATCAGAACAGTGAGTAACTGATAGGCTGTAAGAAAATATCAGAACAGTGAGTAACTGATATGATATAAGAAAATATCAGAACATTGAGTAACTGATAGGGTGTAAGAAAATATCAGAACATTGAGTAACTTATAGGGTGTAAGAAAATATCAGAACAGTGAGTAACTGATAGGGTGTAAGAAAATATCAGAACAGTGAGTAACTGATATGATGTAAGAAAATATCAGAACAGTGAGTAACTGATAGGCTGTAAGAAAATATCAGAACAGTGAGTAACTGATATGATATAAGAAAATATCAGAACATTGAGTAACTGATAGGGTGTAAGAAAATATCAGAACATTGAGTAACTGATAGGGTGTAAGAAAATATCAGAACATTGAGTAACTGATAGGGTGTAAGAAAATATCAGAACAGTGAGTAACTGATATGATGTAAGAAAATATTAGAACAGTGAGTAACTGATAGGATCTAAAAATGTCAGAACATTGAGTAACTGATATGATATAAGAACATTAGAACAGTAAATAACTGATATGATGTAAGAACATATCAGAAGTGAGTAACAGATACGATGTAAGAACATATCAGAACAGTGGGTAACTGATAAGATGTAAGAAAATATATGAGAACAGAGAATAACTAACAAAATGTAAGAAAATATCAGAACAGTGAGTAACTGATATGATCTAAGAAAATATCAGAACAGTAAGTAACAGATAGGATGTAAGAAAATATCAGAACAGTGAATAACTGATAGGATGTAAGAAAATATCAGAACAGTAAGTAACTGATAGGATGTAAGAAAATATTAGAACAGTAAGTAACTGATAGGATGTAAGAACATATCAGGACAATGAGTAAATGAGAGGATGTAAGAACATATCAGTACTGTGAATAACTGATAGGATGTAAAAAACATTAGAACTGAGTAACTGGTGGGATGTACAAAATAGGAGAACAGCACAATTGAAGATAATATTTTAATATACTCTTAATCTAATAGACTATAACACTTACCTTAGCATGGTTGCACATTTGATGGCAATGTTTTATTATATTGTTACCCTAATAATTCACAATAGTTATCTTACCAGTACAGCACAGATGAAGATAATATTTTAATATAGTCTTACACTAATAAACCATAGCACTTATATTAGCAGCATAGCACAGTTGATGACAATGTTCTATTACACTATTACATTAACAATTCACAATAGTTACCTTACTATTATAGCAGAACTAAAGATAGTGTTTCAGTATACTACTAAATTAATATTTCACAACACCTACTACATCCCCGTCGTTGAGGATTCCTGTACGTGGTGAGGGGACCTTTCAGGGAAGGTTCTGTTCTTTCAGTTCACCTTCTCTGGGATCTAAACATCCACCCACGTGTTTGCCTTGCGTGGTGACCTTGAAGGGGAGAAGAGGATCTTGGTGTTTGAGGGGTCCAACCCTAACACACCACTTTGGCCTTAAATTCCTGTAGACGGGCGGCCTTGGAGTGGCCCCCTTGGGTCAATCGTCTGGTCCACTTGGGCTAGGATCAACCAAATACCGGTGTTAGATGTTCTCAACAGGTGTTGTGGAAATTGTTATCTGATGCTGGTGTTTGGGTATCGTGCTCACGAAACCATGGTGTTGCTGCAATGTCCTTTTTCTTGCCCTAAATGGTTGGAAGAAAAAGAGGTGCAGCGTTTGAAAACGATTCACAACATTACTTTCCCTGAGACTCGAAAGTTGCTGTCCACCACTTCATCTCGGACGTATGCTGCTGCAATTCGTTCCACTACTACAGTGGGAGTGCAGACGGATCTCTCTGCCTCCAGTTGAATCGTTTTCAAACCAAGTGAAAAGTCTTTTGACTTCTATGATGAATTAACTTCAATACCCATCTCTGTCCCTAACATATATTCCAGCAAATCCCAAGATCCACTTCCTTTGGTTCTGGGTACAGGTATTTCCTCGAGTACATTCTCTTCTCCCACGATGCCAAACGATCATTCATTCACATCCTCAGTCGCTTGAATCCTCTTCCAACAGCAAAGACCTACCCAATTGACCAGCGGTATGATCCATAGAGGTCGATAGACCTCCCTCGAATAAAGACAATAAAGAAAAAAGACGTGGTCGTAAACAGAAAGGTTTTCCACCAAATTCGCATACACATAAATAAAAATGGCCCCCTTTATACAATGGAACTGTCGAGGTTTACGTTCTAATTTGGATGACGTCAAAACACTGATTGATTCCTACCATTCTGTATGTCTTTCCTTACAGGAAATATTTCTGAAACATGCCGATACAGCCACCTTTCGGCGGTTTTCTTTGTACAGAAATGACAGACTGTGTGATGGACGGGTACTTGAAGGAGTGGCACTGTTGGTTGATAAGCATGTTCCCACCTTGTATTTGACATTGACATACCTTTGGAGGCCGTGGCCATCTGTGTTTCCTTGGGTCGTACCATAACTGTTTGTTCTCTCTACCTGTCGCCTGGAGAGACGTATGATCAATCTGACCTTGATGCTCTCATTGAATAGTTGTTGTCTCCTTTAAATCTTGGGGGACTGGACATCATCCCCTCTGGGGAATGCTGATATTGATGGGAGGGGTCGCTCCATAGAGCGTATGCTCTTAGATTACAATCATTCTCTTTTTCAATGCTGGTTCTTATATTTATTTTCATGCACCTAGTCTGTTCTTTTGCTGCTACTGATCTCTCACTATTCTCCCACTTTTAATGGAGCACTGACAATAACCCATGAAGCAGTGATAATTTTCCTATAATTTTGGCCGTGGTCGATGCCATCCGACCCGCGTGTCCTAGTGGAAACTGGATCAATCAAACTAGCTCTCTTTTACTGCTCTCGCAGAACTTGATCCTACCATCGTCTGTAAGCCATCAATAGACGACTGTGTGGCAGCAGTAACTGACTGTATTATACAAGCAGCTGCTCAATGTATTCCTAAAACCTCGAAACGTTTTCAACGATATCCTCGTTCGTGGTGGAATCCTGCCTGCCACATGGCATTGAAGGCTCAAAAACGGCCCTGGGACAGTTTTAGTAGTTATCCCACACTCTCGCACTGCATAGATTTCCAGCAGGCCCGTGCAAATGCTCGGTGGGTAAGACGTCAAAGCCAGTAGGAATTTTGGATTAATTTTTCAACCAGCATATCTTTTACCATCAGTTCCAAAGTCGTATGGGACAAGATTCGGAAGGTCAGTGGGCAATATAATTCTGTTCCCCTCTTAATCTTGTTCTCTGAAGGCCAGGAAGTAGCTGATACACGGAGCATCACCGATACTCTTGGTGAAAGCTTTTGCCGGGTATCTAGCACTTTTGTTTCTTCCTTCACCTTCTCAGCCATCAAGACTCGGGCAGAGAGATAACCTCTTTCCTTTCGAGCTGATTGTTTCTATGACTATAATCATTCCTTTACACTGGTGGAATTCAAACTGGCCCTTCATTGTCTGGCAGTACATCGGTTGGACCTGATGATGTACATTATGAAATGCTGCGCCATATATCTCCTGCTTTTCTTGCTATTCTTCTGATTGTTTTTAAGCGGATCTGGCAGAAGAATGTTTTTCCTGATGCCTGGCGCCAGGCTATTGTCCTACCTTTCTCTAAGCCTAGGGAGGATTTCAAGATTCCTTCAAACTACCATTCAATTGCTTTGACGAGCTGTTTCTGTAGGACCTCAGAGAGGATGGTTAATGCTCGTTTTGTATGGTTCCTCGAATCAAACAACCTCCTCTCGCCCACCTCGTGTGAGTTCCGACGAAAGCGCTCCACCATGGACTACCTGATTCGACTTGAAACATCAATCAGAGAAGCCTTTCTCAAATGACAACATCTTGTATCAATATTCTTTTACATTGAGAAGGCTTATGATACAACATGGAAGTCTGGCATTTTGCGAGACCTCCATATATATGGGTTACGTGGCCATTAGCCCATATTTATTAATTTTTTTAATGGACAGGAGACTCCATGTTCGTGAGTGTTCGACACTTTCTCGTTCTTTTCGACAGGAACTGGGAGTCCCTCAGGGTTGTGTTTTGAGTGTCACACTTTTCAGTATAAAGATTAATGCCATCACTAAACAATTCCCTCTTACTGTTGCAAACAGGTTCTATGTCGATGACTTTCACATCTCAAGTCAGTCGTCGAACATGAGGTATATTAAGCGGCAGCTACAGACTCTTTCTACTCTTTCGTTTACTTAAGTGGAGCATAGCAAACGGCTTTAACTTCTTTCTCTCTAAAACCGTTTGCATGCACTTTTGCCGCCAACGGGGTATTCACCCTGATCCTGAACTCCGTATCGGTGAAGTTTTGCTGCCTCTAGTCCCTGAGATAAAGTTCTTGGGGCTTATTTTTTATCGTAAGCTGACCTTTATACTATACATCATATAGCTAAGGGTCAAATGTGCAATTGCACTGAACATCCTCCGTGTCCTTTATTCCACCATTTGGGGAGTGGATAGGTATTCTGTACTAAAGATATATCGTGCTCTTATTTGATCGAAACTCGACTATGGATCACTTGTCTATGGCTCTGCTCGGATATCGGCCTTAAGGATGCTGGACCTCATTCATCATCAAGGACTTCGGCTCTACACTGGGGCTTTCTGCGCTTCCCCAATTCAGAGTTTATACACAGAGTCTCATGAATCTTCTTTGCACCTCTGCCGTTTACAAATGTCTTTACTATATGCTTCGAAATTTTGTTCCTTCCCAAAGCATCCCACCTGGTGTTGTGTTTTCTTTCCTCGGTGGGCCATACTTTTTCAGAACAGACGATCTTTTACTGCTCCTTTTGGCCTTCGTATCCAGACTCAGTTGGATGAATTGTGTCTGTCCTTGAATAACATTGCTGTATCCACTGGTTAACCCATCCCGCCATGGCTTCTTACAGTCCCCGAATGTGACCTACCTTTAAGTCATCTGAGAAAAGCAGACACTCCCGATTGGAAATACTGTTTGTTATTTGCTGAACATTTTCCGGACTATCCTTCAATTCCTGTTTATACAGATGGTTCGAAATCAGGTGACTGTATGGGCTCTGCCAAGGTTTGTTGTGGTTTGGTGGTTGCACGTAGAATCTCTTCTATAGCTTCTGTGTTCACTGCTAAACTGTCCACCATTTCTTTTGCCCTGGATCACATAGAAGCTAAGCAATACTCAAACTGCACTATTCATACTGACTCGCTTAGTTCTCTACTGGCTCTGGAATCGATTCACGTTAGTTCACACCCTGTTCTGGCCGATATTCAAAACCGACTGGCCCATTTCTCTTCAACATCTACTTCTATCCAGTTTTTCTGAATAGCGGGCCACGTTGGTATTCGCGGGAACGAGCTCGCCGATACGGCAGCTAAGTCTATCTGTTCTGGCACTGTCTCCGCTGTGCCTGTTCCGTATATGGACTATGGTTTTATATTCAAGGCTCAGCTCCGTGCCAGTTGGCAGTCGACTTGGAGTGAGCAACGTGAAAACAAGCTTTTCCAAATAAAACCCTATATTGGACTTTGGCCGTCTTGCTTACGTAAGGATCGGAAACAGGAAGGTGTTCTAACTACGCATTGGTCACAGTTTTTAACTCATTATTTTCTTTTATCTGGAACTGATTCATCAATGTGTTGTCTGTGTAACGCTCAGGTCACAATAAGCCACATTTTACTGTCTTGCCGTCGTTTTGACTCTCAACGATGGCACCATTTTAAACATGTTCTTTTCCAGAGTTTATCCATAACGTTAAACAGTGTTATTGTTTAACACTGGTGGACGCTGTCCACCTTGGAAATGTTTTTATATTTTTAAAGGACGTTTATCTTTTTAATGCTATTTAAGTTTCTTAATTTATACATTAAACCTTTTTAATGTGATTCCCTTTTAAGAATCAAAGTCCATCTAGTTCGATTTGAAATTAGATAATGGCCGTAACATCAAATAACTCGAAACCAGAACTGGAAAGGCCAACTTCAGGTGACTAACGCTGGTTTTTGTACTTCGGCGAGCTATGATAATTACAATTATGCGACAGAAAGTCCTTTACAACTTGTATTACTGTAGTTTTTCTCTTACTGCTGTGAACTAGATGTAAACATTGGTTTTAATGCTATTTATGTTTTTTTTAACTTTGTTTTGTCATACTTTAATTTCCTTTTATGAATTTTACTAAATTTACTTCAATTTAAACTTTTTACCGGATGTTTGGCAAGTAGTGTTATCTATTGTGGTAGATATCACAATTTCACCAAGTAGTGTTATCTATTGTAGTAGATACCACAATTTCACCAAGTAGTGTTATCTATTGTAGTAGATACCACAATTTCACCAAGTAGTGTTGTCTATTGTAGTGGGTACCACAGTTTCACCAAGCAGTGCTGCCTACTGTAGTAAGTACCACAGTTTCATCAAGTAGAGTTGCCTACTGTAGCAAGTACCACAGTTTCACCAAGTAGTGTTGTCTAGTGTAGTAGATACCACAGTTTCATAAAGCTTTTCTGTTGTAGTAGGTACCACAGTTTCACCAAGTAGTGTTATCTATTGTAGTGGGTACCACAGTTTCACCAAGTAGTGTTGTCTACTGTAGTAGGTACCACAGTTTCACCAAGTTGTGTTTTCTGTTGTAGTAGGTACCACAGTAATATTTTAATATATATGATATCTCAAATGAATTACTTAATTTGTACGAGGAACTTAATGTTTTATTGTTTTCTGTAGAAATTCAAATAATTCTAGATATAATTTTTATTTTGTTTAATATTTGACGTAAGAGTGTCGTTTCGATATAAAATCAACAATAAGGGAATGAACGAAAGAAAATATATTGGTGTTTTTGTACATATTTATGTTATTTGGACACTGTTGTTTTGAATATATTTTTAATATACCGTAAGCACGTTGTTGTGTTATAAATTCGCAGTTTGTAGATTATCAAAATTTAACGTAAAGATTATGTTTTTTTTAAAGTAGTCATATAAATACCAGATTGGTGGTCTCAGAATATTATGTTGTTTTCAACACTTGATACGATGTAATGTGACTCGTAATGAAGAAGAAAGAGGGAACGTCTTTTTTCCACCAAAAAATGAACGTTTTTGCAACGTTTTCTGTAGACCCATTATTAACTTGTGATGTCAGAGTAACAGTACTCTATTTACACGATGCCATCTCAAGAGAAAGTTTCTGTAAAGAATTTAGTTTTACGACATGTGGAGGCTTTCAGTTTCTGAAGGAAAGAGTCACAAAAGCTGGAACATATCTCAAGGATGGCACGAACAAAAAATAATAGAAAACCCCACAAACGCTATTCTTTACTTCGGTGATAATGGATGAAAGTTTGTAAGTAGCTACTTTTCTTTCTGGCTGTCGATTGGTATGTAAACACTAACTTGAAACGCAAGCTGGTAATATCAACTGACACACATCAGATTTAACGGTCCAGTGTGAGCTTCATCTCATGTCTTTTCTTGACAATAAGGTATTTAGGTTTGTTAACTTCACCGAAAGTCTAATAATTACACTGTAAATAGATGATTGGACAGTATTCAAACAGTGTATAGTGATTCACAGACACGTTATGGTTGTATACGTTTGTGTAATCTCTCCGTATAATAACAGGTTACTTTTGATGACATCGAGATGTGTTACTTAATTCTCTTGTAAAATATCTTTTTTTTTTAACTTTGACCTCTATATTAATATCCCTATGAAACTTTCTGATACGAGATTGTTCGTCATTGATTTTGTTTTCATATTCCATATTCTAAACGTTCTTAACGTTTGTTGGTTACTTACATAAAACTTGTAAGTTTTCCTAACGTTTATTGATTAATTTGATAAATACTCCAATTTTCTCATAAAGTTTGTTGGTTAGGTAGTCATCGGTTCAATCAGTGCAAAAACACGAAGAGCAAAGAAAAAATATTTTCCAGTTTCGCCCCTTATTTATCTTTAGGAAGAGGGGCCAGTTACCCTCAGACTCACTCTGATACATTGATCGAATTCTGTTTACGTAAAGAGTGGCATCTAAGTTAGCTCTTAAGAACTGAGAATGGTGGAAACTCTTCAGCGATAAATCAAAACTTCTCAAATAGTCAATAGTGAAAGACGCTTCCTTTACTTCTTTATAAAAGACTAGAAGATTTTTTTTCCTAATCGAATCCAGTTAATTCACTTTTATATCAGCCATAAGTAATATCACAGGTAGCTAAGAAAAAAGCATAAGTAATATCACAGGTTTCGAAGAAAGAAACGTAAGTAATAAATACTAAAGGTAGTGGAGAAAGAAACGTAACTAATATCACAGGTAGCAGAGAAAGAAATGTAAGTAGTACCACAGGTATCTGAAAAAGAAACTCAAATATTACCACAAGTAATGGATAAAAAAAAGTAAGTAATACCAAGATTAGCGAAGAAAAAAACTTAAATAACACCACAAATATTGTACAAAGAAACATAATTAATACCACAGATAATAGAAACAGAAACGTAAGTAATACTATAACTAGTAGAGAATGAAATGTAAATAGTACTACATACAGATAGCGGAGAAAGAAACGTAAATAATACGACAGATAGTGGGAAAAGAAACGTAAGTAATATCACAGGTAGCAGAGAAAGAAACGTAAGCACGGTACAGAAGGAAAGCTTATATATGCTGTTCATAAGTGTACAGGTTGTCACATTGTCTAAAGAAACTGTGAAAATAAACTTTCCCATATAATCCAGTCTTTCTGTAGCAATAGCCACCCAGCTCACTTTGATTCGTAAAGTTTCTTATAATCCAGTCTTTCTGTACTAGTGTTCACCAAGACCTCTTCGGTTCTCAGTTCTTTCCATTCCAGACTCTTACTTCTACTTCAGTTTAATTCCTGCTAGTTTGTCTTTCCATTTTTGCTCCAGTTAAGATTAATGGCTTATACGCTAAAAATCGGTTTTCGGTATTCGTGGTGGCGCAGTACATTTAGCCTACTTTTGCGCTTACTAGCAAGTGAACAAACCTTTCACATTAAAATGATAAGTGACTGATTTTGCGAAGCTGTTACTGATCTACACTCGAACCGTAACAATCATGCTGCTCATTTTACAGAATTTCCGGTTAGACTTTCGGTCATAAAGGTTATACGGTTTAGTTCTTCGAGTTTCTGTTAAGCGTATTTGGTGAAAGTCCGTACTTTTTTTTTGAAGCGAAATTATTTTCAATCTGTGTGTGCTCACACTTTTAAAAAATATCCTTCGACAAGAAGTACCTGAACTTCAGATAGTTATATAAAGTATTTTAAAACTGTTATATTCAGAAACTAAAATCCCAGAAGTTAGAACAGTTAAACTTAAGTTCTGTGGAACAAAGAAACTCCTGTGCCACTTGTGTCACACTGAACGAAACTTTAGCGCATATCTTTCTAGCTGCGGGTTTTTATGACGTCATACTGAAATAAAACCTAGCAAGAGGCGTGCAATCACCTTAAGCCCGTTTAACCTAAACCAATTTAGGTATTTGAATAATATTGTTGCTTTGAACTAAATGTATTGTTCGATATTATATAGTGGACTCACTGTTTGATCTTTATATTAGATTTCTTTTCACCAATGTTTCCAGATTGTATTTTTTAGTTTTGCCTTTGATGAAAATAAAACAGAATTATGTAATATCATAATTAAGTATATGTTTTTATTTTTGTAACGATTTTTAGAGCATTAAAATATTATGTTTTCGTATGCTGGAAATATTCTTTATAATAAATGTAAAGAGCGTTCACAACTTCATATTAACACGAGGTTGGAGTCTCTCATCTTAGATACAACTATGTTCGGTCATGCTTTATCTGACAATCGTACACCTTGGCAATAACCCTGCAACGTAGTTTCTATCATGGAGGGCTGTCAAGTTTAAAGCAGCACAATGTTCTTTTTGCATGCTTTTCCATAATCTGAAGTGTAGAAGAAGGATTGTTCCTAAATACCCGTGTGGACTGTCCGATCAGACATAAATTCACTAAGTTATCATATGTAATAGCATGAATAACCGTTTAATTATGCAGGGATAGAATAACAGAATCAATATGCCGTGGAAACTGTACACGTGGCTCGTGTCACTTTTTCAGAAAGGGAGCCTTCTTAATTATATTACATATTGTTGCCTGTGGCACGTGGACAGTTTTTGCTTCTGATCTGTTTGCTCGTGAATACTCATCTTTTAACAAAACTTGCTTCAAACGTTTTTCAAGCTAGGATGGTCTTCGCGTTAATTCATATCACTTTGTTTTCCAGTTTCATTACATTTAAAGGATATTCCTGTATTGGAGGTTTTAAATCACCAGTCTTTATAACCTGAGCGTATGAGTTGTATTGTTTTTTTCCTGAAGGGAATTTAATATAACCTTCTGCAAAGCGACCAGGTTTTAGTGACATCACTCTATTTATGAAACTTTAAACAGGTGTCTTACTAGTTTATATAGTTAGAAATAATTTTGTTTATAACACACACGCCCACATCTGTGTAACAAAAGACGGCTAGACCGGATTTTCAGCATAAAATTCAAAACAAAACCTTCATACCAAAAACAGGAACAACAATACATTACGTTATTATGGTTGTTATGAAAGTTCAGATACTAGTTAGTTTTGTTGTGGTAATAATAGCCTGAACTCAGTGGTGGATCGTTCTAGAGAAGTTAGCCTATTAGAACTTGAATAAACTGTCAAGGTTCTGTGCTTGGCTGATGGAATGTACTGTTAATTACGTGAGTGTTGACCATTACATTTATCTTTTTTCTCCTCGCACGTGGTTATATCCCATTACTACAGTTTATCACGTGGACTTATTATCTGGTCTGATGGGCTATTCCAGTGTATTATAGAATACTGGTTGTCTATTATGTTTCTGACTTGGAGATAAAACTACCAAGAAGAATAAAAACCTAGTTACATCCAGTTCCACTTTTATCCTATCAATCGCTTGAACAGATAACATCCAGAGATATAATAGGATAAACTCCTGTTTCTAGGTTTATGTAACTCGTCTACTGCAAAGATGTTTATGCACATATATAAAGTGACTAGTTTACAGGTTGTTTGGGATACAGGAATAAAAATAAAACAGTATGACTCTTTAACAGTGAAATACGTTATAGAGAAGGAACAATCAGGAAATAATTAGGGCCATATTTCCCTATGTTAGATGGCCCATACATGACCAGGTGATTCAGGCATTCGACTCATAATCCGAAGGTAGCGGGTTCGATTCCCAGTCACACCAAACATGCTCGCCCTTTTAGCCGTGGGAGTGTTATGATGTGACGGTCAATCCCACTATTCGTTGGTAAAAGAGTAGCCCAAGAGTTGGCGGTGGATGAAGATGACCAGCTGCCATCCCTCTAGTCTTACACTACTAAATTAGAGACGTTTAACGCAGATAACCCGAGAGTGGCTTTGCGAGAAGTTCAAAACAAAACAAACCAATTAATGTAATAAAACTATACGATTACTGGTGTGGCCCGCTAGGCTAGTGACAAACATATTTAATTAAATCTAAAATGAGTTCAACACTTCGTATCTCTATTTCGCAAGTTCCCTTAATTCCGTTTATATCTGAATTCAACCAAACTTTCGCGTGCTTCTCGTCATCACATACGTTCTAATTTAATCATTAAAAAATAAAACTTTTGTCGACCTGATGTCGTTCGTAAAAAACAAGTCAAAAAAGAGTTACACAGTCGTCTGTTTCATTATCAGAAAAGAAGTGCTAATGATCGAAGAATGTTGTCAAATCTCTTAATTTGAATTTATATATTCTACAGAATCGTTAGCTCATTAGTGGATAATTTGTACGTGAAAGGATTAGAAATGCCGACATTACAAAAAGGAAAATAGTAAATTAACGTTAACAATGTAATACTAAAAGAATGGAAGCAAATAAATGAATAACAAAATCAGTTAACATCATTTGAAATACCTAGAGATAAACTAAAAGCAAAATTTAAAGAGTTTCTGAATAAAAATACATATATTTTAAAATATGTAAAATCAAAGAAAACACTAATTCAATACTTTGTAGAAAAGCAAAGAAGTGATAAATAGGAAAAGACAAAAGTGTATTAATATTATAAAATGTATAAATTAACTTCAGCTATCAGTCCTATGGTGTAAAGAAAGGTGGCTTCCCATGTTTATTGTTTATTTTAAATAACAAAACAGTAATTTGCTTCTAAAACTAATAATTTCATATTTTTTGAAATATTAGATAGATAAACTTTATTATTTTTTAAAATATAAACATTTTTAATAGTAAATTGTTGGATTCGAAATATGCCAAACAACATCCATAATGTTTCAATTTCGAGTGGAATGGCCATGGTTTATTAGCAAGCTTGCGAATAACGACAACAACATGTACACGTTTTCTCTCTCCCATGAAGTATTAATAAAGTACAGTGGTACCTCGGTTCTCGAACTTAATCCGTTCCAGAAGGCTGTTCGAAAACCGAATCAATTTTTTCCCATAAAAAATACTGTAAATTATATTAATCCGTTACAGACCTCCAAAAATTATGCATTATGAAGCATTTTAAGTAAAAATATTGCTTATTTATACCTGTATAATAATACTTACATGCATAAAGTCAACCACAAAAAGTATAAACACAATAAAAAACAATAAATAAAAATTTAACTGCACTTTACCTGTGCTGAGGAGAGCTGATGGCGTAAGTGAAAGGTGGTGAGGAACGTGGAGAGTAGGAGGGTTATTATTGTTTGGAAGGGGAGTCGCCTTCCATAAAAACTACAGGTAACTCTCCTTCTGGGGTTCTTTCTCTTTTCTGTCTCTTTGCACCGCTACAACCTGTTTGAGACTCACTGGACCTATTTCTCACTAAATACTTGTCTAATGAGATTTGTCTCTGCCTGCATTTTAAAATGTTTCTGAAGTAAGACATGGCATTGTCATTGAAAAGGTTTATGCTGCGGTTGCTACAGCTTTGTCAGGGTGAAATTTTTCCACAAAACTTTGTAACTCTCCCCATTTTCCACACATTTCCTTGATTAGTGAACTAGGAACATCCTCCCTTCCCGCCTCCTCATCTGAAGACACTTCCTCAGTTGCCTTCTGTTGCTGCTCCTTCTGAAGGTCTTGAAGTTCTTCCGTGGTGAACTCAGTGTTATGGTCTTCCACCAACTTTTCCACATCATCACTACTCACATTCAAGCCCATACACTTGCCTAGTGAAACAATATCCTTGACAAGAGGCTCAGCCTCAAAGCCTTCAAAGTCTCTATCTGCTGCTAAGTCTGGCCACCACAATTTCTTCTAGGCTGAGTTCATGGTCCTCAAAGACACTTCTCTCCAGGCTTTGTCTATGATCCTCAGCAATGGAGGATATTAAAGTGATTTTTACAGAACTCTCTGAGGGTTAACTCTGTGTCAGAGGTCACTTCAAAGCACCTTTGAAACAGTGCTTTGGTGTAGAGTTTCTTAAAATTCGATATGACCTGTTGGTCCATGGGCTGAATGAGAAGAGTCGTGTTAGGGGGAAAGAGCTTCACCGTAATGAAACAATACTCCTCCATCAACCTGTTCTCCAAGCCTGGTGGGTGAGCAGGTGCATTGTCCATCACAAGAAGGGCCTTGAGTGACAACTGTTTTTCCGTTAGGTAATTCTTTGCACTTGGGGCAAACACTTCATGGACCCACTCCATTAAAATTTGCTTGGTTACCCATACTTTACTATTAGCCCTCCACTAGTGACTAGTTTAGTCACTAGTTTACTTTTCAGGACATTATTTTTCTTAAAAACCTTCGTGTTCTCAGAATGGTTCACAAGCAAAGACTAAAGTTTTAAGTCCCCATTTGCATTACCACATGACAATATAGTTAGCCTGTCCTTCATTGGCTTGTATCCTAGCAGTGACTTCTCCTTCTTGATGATGCAGGTCCTCTTTGGCATTTTCTTCGAAAAGAGGTGTGTCTCATCACAGTTGAACACTTGTTGGGGAATAAAATCCTCAGCTTCTACATAGTCCTTAAATTCCCTAACAAATTTATCAGCAGCGTCTTTGTTAGAACTGGCACCGTCCCCATGTCTCACCACACTATGTATGCCACTTCTCTTACTAAATTTTTCAAACCACCCCATACTAGCTTTAAAGGCATCATTTTTATCAGCACTCGTTCCAGGGGTGTTTTTCAGGAGGCCAGCATGCAACTGCTTTGCTTTCTCACAAATGATGGTCACAGAAATTCTACTTACCAGCTTACTGTTTTTCATTTACCCAAATCAACAACAGTTTTTCAACCTCTTCAATTGTTTGTGATCTTTGTTTTGTAAGCACTGTCTCTCCTTTTACAACATCAGCTCCGTTGATGACCTCTTTATTTTTCAGTATGGTGCAGACTGTAAACTTCGCCATACCAAACACTGTAGCAAGGTCAGACATGTGAACACCACTCTCACACTTCGCTATGAGATCTTTTTTCACCTCTATTGTGGCTTTAACAACTTTTCTTTTTGGTTTGCTGCTTTCATTATCCTTCTTTGACCCCATGGTGACTTATTTAATCAGAATATTTAGAAAAGCACCTAAAAAACCAAAAAGAAAAACGACAACGTTCACAGTAGATTTTAGCGAGAGTGTGAACTGAGCGACAGGTGTGGGTAAAATGTTTTGGGCAAGCTTGGCGTGGGCCGGAAATGGTCGAAGGGTCGTTTGGGGTCATCAGTCGGATTTTTTGGGGTTCGGGCTACGACAACTTTGTTCGAGAACCGAGTTTATGTTCGACAACCGAGACATTTTTTTCTCAAACAATATGTTCGAAAACCGAATTGTTCGAGAAGGAAGTCGTTCGAGAACCAAGGTACCACTGTATAGAGTCTACTTCTACCAGTAATGGAACTGATGTTATATTCTAAACCTCGAGCTGGTAAAATCATGCTTAGCGTAAGAAATGTTTTTAAAATCTAAGCCTGACTGTTGATTTTAGGCGCATTTATTGAGGCAGTTGGAAACATAAAAGTTGTAGAGAATTTTTTAAAATTATGGTATCAAGAATTGTAGAAATCAATTGTATAGTTTTGTTTTTGTTTTTCTTTGTAAATTTCTTTCCTGTAGAATTTGTCTAAATCGCATTTCTATATTATCTGAAACCTGTAGTTATTTTCTCTCGCGTAATGCGCTACCTGTGTAACACCAGAAATGAGGTTGTGGTTACGATTATTAACAAGTGTTTTCGATAATATAGCTGCTAAGTTCGGGCATTGCATAGGACTCGTGTTTAAGCTTTAGGTTTATAGGCAGCTGTTGGAATTTGTATTGAAATGTAATGGTATTGCGTTATTTTACAGGCCATTGAAAAGCACAAAATTAACTTAATGTGTTTCTTTACGTCTTTGAAGCAATTGACTTTAAAGTTAATTTCATATACGTCAAGAAACACATTAAGTTAATTCTGTGCCTAAAATCAACAATTAGACCTAAAACTTACACACGAGTCCTACGTAAAGCATGAACTTACCTGCTATATAATCGAACACACTTAACGTTAATAATCACTACGACAATCTCATTTTTGGTGCTATACAGGTAGCGCATCACTTAATGTGTTTCTGTTTGTCTTTGGAACAATTGTCCTTGAAGATAATTTTATAAACGTCGAACTTTTGTACTGGCCCGGCATGGCCTAGCGCGTAAGGCGTGCGACTCGTAATCCGAGGGTCGCGGGTTCGCTCCCGCGTCGCGCTAAACATGCTCGCCCTCCCAGCCGTGGGGGTGTATAATGTGACGGTCAATCCCACTATTCGTTGGTAAAGAGTAGCCCAAGAGTTGGCGGTGGGTGGTGATGACTAGCTGCCTTCCCTCTAGTCTTACACTGCTAAATTAGGGACGGCTAGCACAGATAGCCCTCGAGTAGCTTTGTGCGAAATTTCCAAACAAACAAAAATCCAAAGTTTTGCACTTGTATAGAACAATACACGACGTTCACTTTTTGACTCTTACAAATGTAAAAGGAATATTAACTTTCCATGTGAGCTAGCACGCATAAACAAACGCACACACTATTCTTATAATTGCATATATTCTTTATTCTTTTACAATGTGTACCTGAAGTAAATGAACTACTACTAACTGATTATAAAAAATTCCTAAAATTGTATGATTCTTAAAAAACAGACAGAACTTTCCTAAAGTTATTATAAATGCTGTTAACGGTATATGATCCGTAAGATAAAACTGGACTTTTTTAAAAATGATTACTTGCTCTTCACACTATGTGATTTTTAAAATTAGACGATTCTCAATTCAAAGTGGTTATAACTAATGTTGACACTGTTGTTGATATCAAATAATAGTGGCGTTTGTTAAGTTACAACTCGTGTTCTGAATGTTTCAAAATGTTTAAAATTTATATTTAGATCTACAAACAAGTTATGACACTACATATATTTACCACTAAAAGACGGTTTCAGTTAAGTGAAATAAAATGTTATTTTCAGTTTCGTATTTTTTTTTATTCGTCATTGAGATATTTTCTGTCCTGCCTATTTATGCCTGTGTATAACATTTTCAAAACGCTTATAAAATACTGTTTTAGTTGTATGAAATTACAAACTATAATATGTCAGGCATTGTTGTAGTTCTGATTCCTCTTGTAAAGTAAAAAAAGTGTTAAAATGTACTAAATAAGTCAAAACACCGTTTAAAACATTAAACTCTATTAGTAGAATAAGAAACTTAGACTTAATTTCTGGCGGCTCACTGTTAAATTCAGTGCTTATAGCGGGTTTTGATACCCTCGGAGAATAGAACACAGGTATCCCATTGTGTAGCTTTGTGCTTGACATCAAACACAAACAATCATGTTTAAACCTAATGAGTCATTTCTTGTCAAAAGTTGAATCCTGGGGAGCTACCTATGATAACATATTTTGAGATGAATGGCTCTTCCTTTCACAAAATCGCCAGCAGGGTTATCGTGACAATATATCACGCTGTAGAAGAAGGGTTTTATGGGACAAACTCATCAGAGTATAGACGCTAGATTAAGTGACTTAGATATAAGATAAAATTGTCACAATATGGCATCACAAGATTCAATGACTTAGATATAAACCCAACTTACCACAGTATGGCGTCGCTAGATTCAGTGATTTATATATAAGATAAACTTGTTAGAACATAGCGTCGATAGATTCAGTGACTCAAATATAATGCAAATTTGTCACGGTATTGCGTCGCTATATTTAGTGACTTACATATAAGACAAACTTGTCACAGTTTGGCGTGGCTAGTTTCAGTGACTTAGATATAAGATAAAATTGTCACAGTAAGGCGTCTCTAGATTCAGTGACTTAGGTATTAGACAAACTTGTCACATTATGCCGTCGATAGGTGAAAAGTCATGTTAACATAGTTTAACATTTATTCCTTACTTAAAATGGCTCAACTCACACCCAGGTGTATCACACCAGGTGCACATGATTAGAAGATCGTTACTCAGCATTGTGAATGAGACTTGCCCTATTTAAACCTCGGACATTTAGTCTGGTGTGCTCCTGACTGCTGAAGTGAGAGTGAGCACCATGATGAGAGCAAAAGAGCTGTCTGAGACCTTCAGAAAGAAAATTGTACCAGTTTATGAGTCTGGTAAGGGATCTTAAAAGATCCCAAAAGATTCTGAAATCAGCCATTCCACTGTCCGGAAAATAATCAACAAGTGGGGGGCTTTCAAAACAACTGCCCAGGCCTGGTCGTCCAAACAAGTTCACCCTGAGAGCAGACCGCAAGATGCTAAAAGAGGTCTCCAAACACCCTAACATGTGACCACGGGACCTACAGCAGGCTCTGGCTACTGTTGATGTGAAAGTGCATACCTCTACAATTAGAAAGAGACTGCACAAGTTTAACTTGCATGGAAGGTGTGCAAGGAAGAAACCTTTGCTCTCTGAGAGAAACATCAAGGCCAGACTGAAGTTTGCCAGAGTGAATATAGACAAAGACCAGGACTTTTGGAATAATGTTCTTTGCACAGATGAGTCCAAATTTAAATTATTTGGACACCAGAACAGAGGACATGTCTTGCATAAACCAAATACAGCATTCCAGGGGAAAGAACCTCATACCAACTGTGAAGCATGGAGGTGGAAGTGTCATGGTTATAGGCTGCTTTGCTGCAGCAGGACCTGGACAGCTTACAATCATAGAATCCACAATGCATTCTACACTGTATCAGAGGGTGCTTGAGGAACATGTGAGTCCTTCTGTAAGAAAATTAAAGCTGAAGCGGAACTGGACCCTGCAACACGACAATGACCCAATGATACCAGTAAACTAAGAAATAAAGAGTCCTGGAATGGCCGAATCAAAGCCCAGATCTTAATCCCATTGAGATGCTGTGGGGTGACTTGAAACGGGCTGTACATGCTAGAAACCCCTCAAACATCTCACAACTGAAAGAATTCTGCATTGAGGAGTGGGGCAAACGTTCTTCAGACCGATGTCAGAGACTGGTAGATGGCTGCAAGAAGCGTCTCACTGCAGTTATTTCAGCCAAAGGGGGTAACACTGGCTATTAGGGGATAGGGTGTCCTCACTTTTTCCTCAGAATGTGCATTTTTTGTAGAATTACATTTAAAGAAGATCTTAAGTCTTTTCTTCAGTTTTAATTGTTTAGTTATATTCCTATAATCTCTCAGTATTGTTAAAATTAAGATTAAATATCTATATATCCAAAATGTTACAAAAATACACAGGCTTTCATAGGGTGTTCTAAATTTTTCACATGACTATAGATATAGGACAAACTTCTCACAGTATGGAGTCGCTGGATTAAGTGAATCAAATATGAGGAAACTTTTCACATAATTGCGTCTCTAGATTCGGTGACTTATATATGAGATAAAGTTGTGATAGTATGGCGTCTCTAGATTCAGTGACTTAGATATAAGATAAACTTGTCACAGTGTGGCGTCGCAAGATTCAATGACATAGATAAAAGCCAAACTCATAACAGTAAGGCGTCGCTAAATTTAGGGGCTTAGATATAAGATAATCTTGTAACACTTTGGCGTCTTTTGATTCAGTGACTTAGATTTAAGATAAATTTGTGACCATATGGCGTTGCTAGATTCGTAACATTATGACATTGATAGGTTCATTGATTTAGATATAAGATAAAGTTGGAACAGTATGATGTCGCTAGATTCAGTGACTCAAATCTTAGGTAAACTTGTCACAGTATTGTTTCGATAGAGTCAGTGACTTAGATATAAGTCAAACTTGTCACAGTATGGCGTCGCTAGATTTAGGGACTTAATATAAGACAAAGTTCAGACAATATGGCGTTGCCAAATTTAGTGACTTAGATATTAGCCTGACTTGTCACAATTCAGCGTCGCTAGATTCAGGAACTTAGATATAAGATAAACTTCCCTCAGTATGTTAGTGAGCAGTAAGTGAGTTAGATATAAGTCAAATTTGTCACCATATGGCGTAGCTAGATTTCGTGACTTAGATATAAGCTAATATTGTTACAATATGGCGTCCCTAGATTCAATGACTTAGATATGAGATAAACTTGTCACAGTATGGCGTCACTGGATTTCGTGACTGAAGTATAAGGCAACCTTGTCACAGTATTGCGTCACTTGATTGAGTGACTTAGTAATAAGATAAACTTGTCAAAGTATGGTATCACTAGATCCAGTAACTGAAATATAATATAAAGATGCCACAGTTTGGCGTCGCTAGTTTCAGTGACTCAAATATGATGCAAAATTGTTACAATATGGCGTCTCTAGAGTCGGTGACTCAAATTTAAGGCAAACTTGTCACAGCATGGCGTCGTTAGATTAAGTGACTCAAATATTGGGCAAACTTGTCATAGTGTTGCGTCACTAGATTCGGTAACTTACATATAAGATAAACTTGCCATAGTATGGTGTCGCCAAATTCCGTGACTTAGATATAAGATAAACTTGCCACAACTTTGCGTCGCTAAATTCAGTATTGATAGATCTTACATTTAATGGATGTATCAACTACGTGTAACCAAAACTAATCACTTCGTCTAGTGTAATGTGGATAGAACTTCCGTGATGATTCGTCAGACTCTTTGTTTTTGTACTTTTTAAAATGTGTGACGAAGTTACTACAACTATCTTCTGTCGTTCCTTATTTTAAACTACTGTTAGTATGGTCCGTCATGGCTATGTTGTTGGGGCGCTCGTCTTGTAATTTGAGGGTCGTGGGTTCTTGTCTATGTCATACCAAACATCCTCGCCATTTCGGTTCTGGGGGGCGTTATAAAGTGAAGGTCAGTCCAACTATTCGTTGGCAAAACAGTTGTCGAAGAATTGGCGGTGGGTGGTAATGACTAGCTGCCTTCTCTGTAGTCTTGTCGTTTCTAATTTATCACTGATAACTACTCCCTCTACTACACCTCCCATAGTTTCAAATGATTGACGACTATTCCGTCTATTACAAATCCCAAGTTCAAAAAATAATTGATGACTGTTCCCTAAGAAAACTAACTCCCAATAGACATTAGTTTTATTTATAAGATTTGAGATACTAATACCTCTCATTCTATTTTCATCCACTGTAATATTCACCATCCTCTCTTTGTTGGTTTCTTTAAATTTAATTTTTTCATCCTTTGTTTTTAGCCCTCTTCAGTATAACCTTATTATCTTATCTTCTTGGTTCTATTTACTATCACATTATTATTTCATCTTCTTGGTTATATTCAGTATAACATAATTATCTTATTTTCTAGCACAATTAAATATAACTATGATTTTATCTTCTTGGTTCTATTCACTATAATTATCATTTTATGTTCTTGGTTCTATTCAATATAATTATGATTTTATCTTCTTGGTTCTATTCACTATAAAATTATTAACGTATCTTCTTGGTTCTGTTCTCAATTACATTGTTATCTTATCTTTTGGTTGTATTCACTATAACTTTATTACTTTATCTCCGTTTTATTCAGCATAATATTATTATATTATCTTGTTATTTCTACTCAATATAAGATTATGGTCCTATCTTTTTGGTTCTGTTCAGTATAACATTATTACTCTATCTTCTTGGTTCTGTTCAGTATAACATTATTACTCTATCTTCTTCGTTATATTTAGTATATATAACATTATTATGTCATCTTTTTAGTTCTACTCAGTATAATGTTATTATCTTATATTATCTGTTTTATTCATTATTAAATTATTACGTTATCTTATTTCTTCTGCTCTGAAAAAAACAATATTATTTTATCTTCTTCCTTCTATTCACTATAACACTATTATCTCATCATTTTGGTTCTATTCAGTATTATCTTATCTTCTTTTTTCTAATCACTATAACATTATTATCTTATCGTCTTCATTTTATTCGGTATACTTAATATTTTTTATCTTCTTCGTTCCATTCAGTATATATAAAATTGTTATCTTATCTTTATGGCTCACTATAACATTATTATCCTATATTCTTAGTTATATTCAATATAACATTATTATTTAAACTTGTTGGTTCTACTCTATATAAGATTATTATCTTATCTTCTTCATTGAATTTACTATAACAATATTATTTTATATTCTTGTTTCTTTCACTATGAAATTGTAATCTTTTCTTCTTCGTTCTATTCAGTATAATAATATTACTTTAGCTTTTTGGTTTTATTGTATGTAAGATTATTATCTTATATTATTGGTCCTATTTAGTATAATCTTATTGTCTTATCTTTTTGGTTCTATTCACTATAACATTATTTTCTTATCGTCTTCAATCTATTCTGTATATATATATATATATATATATACAATATTATTATCTAACCTTCTTCGTTCTATTCACTATAACATTATTATTTTACATTCCTGGTCCTTTTCAGTATAATGTTATTCTATCGTATCTTCTTGTTTCTTCAGTGTATTCGCTATAAAGTTATTATATTATCTTCTTCGTTCTATTCAGTACATACAACATATTATATTATCTTCTTCGTTTTATTCAGTATAAAATTATTACTTAATATTCTTGGCTCTATTGAATAAAAAAACATTATTACATTATCGTCTTGGTTCTATTAAATATAAGATTATTATCTTATATTCTTGGTTCTATTCAGTTTAATCTTATTATCTTATGTTCTTAGTTGTATACGGTATAACATTATTATCTTATCTTCTTAGTTCTGTTCACTATAATATTATTATTTTATATTCTTGGCTGTATCCACTATAACCCAATCGTATCTTTTGGGTTCTATTTAGCATAACATTATTACTTTATCTTCTCTGTTCTAATCAGTGTAAGATGATTACTTTATCTTCTTCGTTTTATTCAGTATATATAACATTGCTATCTTATATTATTTGTTCTATACACTATAACATTATTATTTGATCTTTTTCGTTTTATTTACTATAAAATTATTGTCTTATCTTTTTCGTTCTACTCGTTATAACATTATTTTTTTATATTCTTTGTTTTATTCAGTATAGCATTATTACTTTGTCTTCTTTGATCTATTCAGTATATATAACATTGTTATTTTATCTTCTTGGTTATATTAATTATGACATTGTTATCTTATCTTCTTCGTTTTATCGAGTATAACATTATTGTCTTATTTTCTTTCGTTCTATTCACTGTAACATTATTATAGTATCTTTTAGGTTCTATTCAGTATAACATTATTATTTTATGTTTTTCATTCTATTCGATACATATAACATTGTTATCTTATCTTCTTGGTTCTATTCACTATTACATTATTATTTGATATTCTTGGTTCTTTTCAGTGTAACATTATTACTTCATCTTCTTGATTCTATTCACTATAAAATTATTATATTATCTTCTTGGTTCTATTCAATATAAGATTGTTGTTTTATCTTCTTCTTTGTATTCATTATAATAATAGTATCTTGTCTTATTGGTTTTATTCACTATAACACTCTTCTTATTTTCTTCGTTGTATTCACTATAAGCACTATAACGTTATAAACTTATGTTTTTCCTTCTAATCAGTATATATAACATTATTACTTTATCTTCTTCATTGTATTTGTTATAACATTATTAAATTATCTTCATGGCGCTGTTCAGTAAACGTTTATTATCTTATTTTCTTGGTTTTGTTCACTATAACATTATTATTTGATCTTCTTCGTTCTATTCAGTACAACATCATTGGCTTATCATCTTGGTTCTGTTCAGTATAACATTATTATCTTATCTTTTTCGTTCTGTCTAGCATAACATTATTATATTTTCTCCTTAGTTCTATTCACTATAACATTATTATTTTATTTTCTTCGTTCTATTCAATGTAATATTATTATTTTATCTCCATTGTATTCACTATAACATTATTACTTTATCTTCTTGGTTCTATTCAGTATAACAATAATCTTATCTTCTTGATTCCATAAAATATAACATTATTATCTTATCTTCCATCTTCTTCATTATATCCAGTATAGCATTATTATTTTTTTTCTTGGTTTTATTAAGTATAACATTATTACTTTATCTTCTTCGTTCTATTTAGTATATATAACATTGTTATTTATCATCTTTATTCTATTCAGTATTACATTGTTATCTTATCTTCTTGGATTTATTCATATAATATCATTATCTTATATTCTTGGTTCTATTCACTATAGCATTATTATATTATCTTCTTCGTTCTATTCATTATGAAATTATTATATTAACTTCTTGATTTTGTTCGGTATAACATTATTATTTTCTTTTCTTCGTTCTATTCACTGTAATATTATTATTTTTTCTTCATTCCATTTACTACAACGTTATTACTTTATCTTCTTGGTTCTATTCAGTATAACAATATTATATTATCTTTTGATTCTATAAAATATAACACTATTATCGTATCTTCTTGATTCCATAAAATATAACACTATTATCTTATCTTCTTCGTTCTATTCACTATAATATTACTGTGTTATTTTCTTGGTTTTATTGAATATATTATTGTTATCTTATTTATTTTCTTCGTTCTAACTACTATAACATTATTACTTTGTCTTATTCGTTCTATTCAGTATATATAACTATTTTCTTAACTTCTTGGTCGTAATCTCTTCTTTGTTGTTTTTTAGTGATAATTTTATTTTATTCTTTCGTATTATTATTTTATCAGCTTTGCCCTCCTCGGTTTAACTTTATCATGTTTTCTTTTGTATTCGTTTTTCTATCTCTAATACAAAAAGGGTGTAATGTTTTAATGCTCTGATTTGATCTGAAGAAATACATTTAATACACTTAATACATTGAATACACTTAATAGATTTAATATATTTACTTTATGGAAATGGAATTGATGAGACAGGACTCATATAACATGGAACAGCGCAGTAATGTTCAATCTATAAAATGGAACTGATTTTTATTTTATTTTAATAACCAAAGTGATTCGTTTGAAAGAGTGAGATAATTTCACGTCTAAAGATATGAACTTTATCACTAAGTAGGTGAAAAAACAACTTATCTTTGGATAGAGATTTTGGTGAAGTGAACTGACACAAGACTCTGACTGGCGAGAAAGATTAGATATTTTCTTCATACCCAGTTTAAAAAGAAATTATCCAGTGAATAAGGCTTTAATGTAATCTGTACAGAGTGAGGAAAAATAAGAATGAACATAGATGGACACGAATACAGTAGAATACAGATTTAGTTGGAAATTCCTGTTAGACTGATGGACAACATCATCATTCTGTTAAGGTGCAGTTATACTTTTGTAATTTATTTTGTACTTTAATCGTATAACATGATTATGGTAAAGACGAGAGAACCATTTTTACAAATATTCATGTTGTAACTTTAAACGACATTAGTTTAATATCTACGTTCACATTGTCTTAACAATTTCCGCAGTAAAATAAAAAACAACTATCCTTATAAAAACCATAACAGCAACTAATCTCATACGAAAACAGTCTCAGCTACGATCTTATAACAAACCATCACAATAACTATTCTTATAAAAAGATCTCAACAATTAATCTAATAAAAATCATCACAACAACTACCCTCATAAAAATTACAATAACAAATACTTTTAGGAAAACCATCACACCATTTACAGTCATAAAAATCACCACAACAACTACCCTTATGAAAACCACCATAACGTAAACCTTCATAAATACCACCAAAACAACTAACTTTATAAAACCATCAGAACAACTACCTTCATAAAAACTACAACAACTACCTTCACTGTAACCACTACAACTATCCTCACTAAAACCACAGCAACTAACCTTACTAAAACCACAACAACTACCTTCACTATAACCACTACAACTATCCTCACTAAAACCACAGCAACTAACCTTACTAAAACCACAACTGCCCTCGTAAAAAGTGCTACAACAACTATCCTAATAAAAACCACCACAACAATTACCATGATAAAACCATCGCAACAACTATCCCAATGAAACTGTTACAACAATCATCGTAATAAAACCATCGCAGCTACTATCCTAATAAAACTCTAACAACAGCCATCGTAATAAACCCATCACAACAACTGCCTTAATTAACCACTACAACTGTCTTCACTAAAATCACTATTCCACTAACCTCAATAAAAGCACAACTATCCTCACTAAAACCACCACACCACTGAACTCAATAAAAGCACAACTATCCTCACTAAAACCACCACACCACTGAACTCAATAAAAGCACAACTATCCTCACTAAAACCACCACACCACTGAACTCAATAAAAGCACAACTATCCTCACTAAAACCACCACACCACTGAACTCAATAAAAGCACAACTATCCTCACTAAAACCACCACACCACTGAACTCAATAAAAGCACAACTATCCTCACTAAAACCACTATACCACTGAACTCAATAAAACCACTACTGTGCTCAGCCAATGTTTGTCTCTCTGTTACTCAAGTGATTAAATTCCTGATTAAATAAGTAAGTGAGAAAACATTTAATAGTGTTCATGGTTTCATAAACATCGCTGAAATAGATTTATAATAAATATTTCATCATTAGTCACAGACGGTTTGTAACCCTAAAATCCGGATTTCGTTACCCGTTGTGCGCCATATAGAAAGAGTTCATATGCTTAAGAAAAACAGTGCGACAATAATGAATATTTTTGAGGATTAAATTTCGGATTGTGGTAGAGAATTTAGAAAGTACATTAAAATATTTCTACGTATAGTCTGGAATGATTTGTAGTAAGTCTGCCCTATACATTACACACGCTATTGCGTATAACACACATACATTAAGGCTTTGTTAGTTGAGCATTCTTTATTGTATTACCTGTATTACGGTTAAAACGATCTTAGCGAGGTAAATGAACCCCAAGAATGAAATATATTAATTGGAAGGATTATTTTACTTTGATATTAATTGAAGGAGTTACGTTATAAGATAATTAATTATTGTTCATTTTGGTTTGTGATACAAAAACTTGTAAAAGAGCGCTACAGCATGAGGTCGATTGATTCCGAGTGTAGAAATTGGTCCACAGGGAGATGAGAGAAAAACAGATCGTAAAAGGAATACTACGTCTTTGAAATAGCTAGTGAGAAATAGGCTTAAGGAAACGTTCATTAGTGATGTTAAAAAAACATGTAGGTTCAAGGGATGGAAGTAAAATAAAATCCCTTAAACCCGAGCGCTTTCAGAAGGTTGAACTTTCTTCTTTAAGGGCAAACTGGGAATAGTGATGTAATCGAAAGAGTTTTATGTATATATTCAGATGAGAATTAGTGACATCATGAAGGTAATCCGGTTTTCCTGAAAATGTTTATTTCTCTGTGTAAAGCGTCTCATTTCCGGTACAATGTAGCCGGTGGCGAGAGTGTATGTGAAAAAATGTTAGAAATATTTTAATTTACAAATGATTGATTATATGTATATTTAAACCAATAATAGGTGTTTAACAAAAATAAAGGTGACACCTGGAGACTGATTGAAAACGATATGTTATACTAATCAATTTATAAAAACAAGTATGGAAAATTACCTTAAATAAATTGTAAGTTTT
The DNA here is from genome assembly GCF_004210375.1 of Tachypleus tridentatus. NCBI lineage: Eukaryota > Metazoa > Arthropoda > Merostomata > Xiphosura > Limulidae > Tachypleus > Tachypleus tridentatus. The sequence continues at coordinate 151,891,014 of NC_134834.1, forward strand.
AAAGAAAATTAGCTTTAATATTACATGAAAAAATGAGCAATGAATAAAGTTGTTGTTATTCTGAAAAATATGAATTGTTTGTTTGTTTTGGAATTTCGCACAAAGCTACTCGAGGGCTATCTGTGCTAGCCGTCCCTAATTTAGCAGTGTAAGACTAGAGGGAAGGCAGCTAGTCATCACCACCCACCGCCAACTCTTGGGCTACTCTTTACCAACGAATAGTGGGATTGATCGTCACATTATACACTCCCACGGCTGGGAGAGCGAGTATGTTTGGCGCGACGCGGGCGCGAACCCGCGACCCTCGGATTACGAGTCGCACGCCTTACGCGCTAGGCCATGCCGGGCCGAAAAATATGAAACTAATTGATCTGTTTGCTTTAGTTTTGAATCCTCGGAAATGTTCATTAGTAAACCAATAATTGGAGAGAGAGAACAAATTATGGTCACCAAATACAAAGACTTCAAAACAAACAGTAACGCTATGTACTAACTTTAGGAAGACCATAAAGATTTTGGTACCTCTAACTCATAGTCACATTATGAAATATATGGGAAAACTAGTCACATCCGCCTGTCTTAAGGTTACATGATTGACTGTCGTGAGCATGGTAGCTCAATATGTGATACGACTTTCATAGATTTCTATCGTCCTTAATCATAATATAAAACCTACAAACAAACAACCCAAGGGCAGTAGTTGATTAGCTCTAATAATAGCCTGTTAACAAGTGTGTTAATTAAAAATATTCTAGAATAAAGGTCAACTTTATGTAAATAAAAATTGCTGAAATTTAAACAACACACTCTAATAAAAATACAGTGCATGAAAATCTTAAAGTTAACCCTAACTATAACTTATTAAAGTTATAGTGAGTTAAGTAAACATCAACCGAAGGACATGCTGGAAAAACATAAAGTTAACACCTACTATAAGTTATTACAGTTATAATAAGTTAAAACTACTTCAACTAAAGGACATACATGGCGCTTTTAAAATTAACACCTACTAAAAATGATTAAAGTTATAGTGAGTTAGGTTAACTTCAGTCTAAGGACATGGTGGACAATCATAAAGTTAACACCTATTATACGTTATTATAGTTATAGTGAGTTAGGTTAACTTCAGTCTAAGGACATGGTGGACAATCATAAAGTTAACACCTATTACACGTTATTATAGTTATAGTGAGTTAGGTTAACTTCAGTCTAAGGACATGGTGGACAATCATAAAGTTAACACCTATTACACGTTATTATAGTTATAGTGAGTTAAAATAACTTCAATCAAAGGACATGCATGACAGTCTTAAAGATAACAACTAGAATATGTTAGTAAAGTTATAGTGAGTAAGGTAAACTTCAGTCGAAGGACATCCATAACATTCTTAAAGTTAACACTTACTATATGTCATTATAATTAGTGTGATATAAAAAACTTTAACTATAGGATATACATGACAATTTTAAAGTTAACACCTACTATAACTTATTACAGTTATAATGAATTAAGTAAACTTCAACCGTTAAAATGTATGACAGTCTTAAGGTTAACATTTACTCTAAGTTATTAAAGCTTTAGTGAGTTAAGTAAACTTCAACCGAAGAGCATGCTGAACAATCATAAAGTAAACACCAACTATAAGTTATTAGAGCTATAGTTAGTTAACTTCTACTTAAAAACATACGTAACAATCTTAATGTTTACACCTAGTACAAGTTATTAGAATTATACTGAGTTAGTAAACTTCAAACTAGGGACATGTGTTACAGTATAAAAGTTAACATCTACTATAATTTTTCGAATTATAATAAGTTGAACTAAACTTCAACCAAAGAACATGCTAGACAGTCTCAAAGATAACACCTGTTATAAGTTATTAAAGTTATAGTGAGTTAAATAAACATCAGTTGAAGGACGTGCTAGACAGTCTTAAAGATAACACCAACTATACGTCATTAGAGTTAGAGTGAGTTAAAAAAACTTCAACAAAAGAGCATGCATGACAATCGTAAAGTTAACACCTACTATAAGTTATTAGAGCTATACGGAGTTAAGTAAATTTCAACCGAGGAACATGCTAGACAATCTTAAGGTTAACACCTACTACAAGTTATTAAAGTTATAGTGAGTTAAGTAAACCTGAACCGTTGGACAGGCATGGCAGTCGTAAGGTTAACACATACAATAAGTTGTTAGAGTTATACTCAGTTAAGTAAACTTCAACCGAAGGGCATCCATAACATTCTTAAAGTTAACACTGACTATATGTTATTAACGTTACCATGAATTAAGTAAACTACAACGGTTGGATATGCATGGCAGTTGTAAACTTAACACCTACTACAAGTTAATAAATTTATAGTGATTTCAGTAAACCTCAGTCGAAGGACATGCTGGACGATCTTAAGTTAACATCTAGTATAAGTTAATAAAGTTATAGTGAGTTAAAAAAAAACTTCAACGAAAGAACATGTTAGACAATCTTAAAGTTAACACCTACTATTAATTATTAAAGTTACAGTGACTTAAAAAACTTCAACGAAAGGACATTCTGGACAAACTTAAAGTTAACACGTACCATAATTTCTTCAAGTTATAGTGAGTAAAGTAAACTTCAACCAAAGGACACGCTGGACAATCTTAAGGTGAACATCTACTACAAGTTATTAAAGTTATAGGGAATTAAGTAAACATGAACTGAAGGACATGCTGGAGAAACACAAAGTTAACACCTACTAAAATTTATTACAGTTATAGTGAGTTAAAAGTACTTCAACTAAAGGACATACATGGTAGTTTTAAAATTAACACCTACTAAAATGATTAAAGTTATAGTGAGTTAAGTAAATTTCAGTCTATGGACATGCTGGACAATCTTAAAGTTAACATCTATTATACGTTATTACAGTTATAGTGAGTTAAGTAAAATTTAGCCAAAGGACATGCAGCACAGTCTTAAAGTTAACACCAACTATAATTTATTAGAGTAATACTGAGTTAAGCAAACTTCAACAGAAGGACATGCATAACAATCTTAACGCTAACACCAACTACAAGTTATTGAAGTTAAAGTGAGTTAAGTAAACTTCAACCGAAGGACATGCTGGACAAACATAAAGTTAACATCTACTATAAGTTATTAGAGCTAGAGTGCGTGAAGTAACGCTCAAACGATAGACATGGATTGCAGTCTCAAGGTTATCATCAACCATAAACTATTAATGTTATAGTGATGTGAAGTAAACTCCCACAGAAAAACATGCATGACAATATTAAAGTTAACATCTCCTATGAGTTATTAGAGTTACAGTGAGTTAAGTGAGCTTCAATCGAAGGACATGTATCACATTCTCAAAGTTAAGGTTTGTTTGTGAATTTCGCACAAAGCTACTCGAGGGCTATCTGTGCTAGCCGTCCCTAATTTAGCAGTGTAAGACTGGAAGGCAGCTAGTCATCACCACCCACCGCCAACTCTTGGGCTATTCTTTTACCAACGAATAGTGGGATTGACCGTCACATTATAACGCCCCCACGGCTGGGAGGGTGAGCATGTTTGGCGCGACGCGGGCGCGAACCCGCGACCCTCGGATTACGCCTTACGCACTAGGCCATGCCAGGCCCTCAAAGTTAAGACCTACTATAAGTCATTATAATTATAGAGAGTTAATTATAAGTTATTAGAGTTACAGTGGGTTAAAAATTTTCAAACGAGAGATATGCATGGCAATATTAAGGATAACACGACCTATATGTTATTAAAGTTATAATGATTTAAGTAAACTTGAACCAAAGGACATGTATAACAATCTTAAAATTAACAACTACTATACATTATTGGAGTTATAGTGAGTTAAGTAAACTTCTACCGTTGGAATGCATTGCTGTCTTAAGTTTAACACCATTTACAAGTTATTAAAGTTTCAGTAAGTTATGTAAACTTGAACCGAAGAATATGCTGAACAATCTTAAAGTTAACACCAACTATAAGTTATTAGAGTTAACTTGAACTTAAGGACATGCCTGACAATCTTAAAATTAACTACTATCAATTATTAAAGTTATAGTGAGTTAAGTGAACTTCAACCGAAGGACATGCATGACAATCTTAAAGTTAACAGCGACTATAAGTTATTAAGTTGAGTAAACTTCAACCGTTGGACATGCATGGAAGTCTTAAAATTAACGTCTACTATAAATTATTAGAGTTATAGTGAGATAAGTTAACTTCAACCGAAGGACATGCATGACAGTCGTAAAGTTAACACCTACTCTATGTTATTAGACCCATAGTGAGTTAAGTAGACTTCAAACGAAGGACATGAATGGCAGTCTTAAAGTTAACACCAACTGCAAGTTATTATAATTATAGTGAGTTAAAAAACTTCAACCTAAGGACGTGTATGACAGTCTTAAAGTTAACTCCTACTATAACTTATTAATGTTATAGTGAATTAAGCAAATTTCAACAGAATGGCATGGATGGCAGTCTTAAAATTAACACATACTATAAATTATTAAAGTTATAGTAAGTTAAGTAAACTTCAACCGAAGAACATGCATAACAATCTTGAAGTTAACACCTACTGTAAATTATTAAAGTTATAGTGAGTTAAATGATCTTCAACCGAAGGACATGAATGGCAGTCTTAAAGATAATACCAACTACAAGTTATTATAATTTTAGTGAGTAATGTAAACTTCAAGCGAAGGACATGCATGATAGTGTTAAAGTTAACACCTACTATAAGTTATTAGAGTTACAGTGAGTTAAGTAAATTTCCACCGAAGGATATGCATAACAATCTTAAAGTTAACTCCTACTACAGGTTAGAAAAGTTATAGAGTTAAGTAAATTTCAGCCTTAGGACATTCATGACAATCTTAAAGTTAGCTCCTACTATAAGTTATGATGGTTATAGTGAGTTAAGTAAACTTGAAACGAAGAACGTGGATGGCAGTCTTTTACACTAATACCTTTTATAAATGATTAAAATTATAGTGATTTGAAGTGTTATCTAACATAATTCTGGAGACCATAGACAGGGGTGTAGGAGTGAGTACCTACTGTTGTATCGAAGAGAAACAGGAGTATAGGAAGGAGTACGCACTTACTGGTTTATCTAAGATAGACAGGAGTGTAGGAGTGAGAATCTTCTGATTAAAAAAGCACTAATAACAGTATAAAAGAGAGTACCTACTGTTTTAACTAGCATTAATAGTGGTATACAGATAGGTACTTACTGATTTAACTAGCATTAATAGTGGTATACAGAAAGGTGCCTACTGATTTAACTAGCATTAATAGTGGTATACAGAAAGGTACCTACTGATTTAACTAGCATTAATAGTGGTATACAGAAAGGTACCTACTGTTTTAACTAGCATTAATAGTGGTATACAGAAAGGTACTTACTGTTTTAACTAGCATTAATTGTGGTATACAGAAAGGTACCTACTGTTTTAACTAGCTTTAAGAGGTGTATAGAAGCGAGTACCTCCTGATTTAACTATCATTACTAGGTGTTTTAGATTGAGTACCTAATTGAAAGAAGAACGACCTGGTTCATTAGGTTGTACTAATATTTAGAAATAAAAGAAAATAAAAGGTTAACTATATTAGTATTTAGTTGTAGACAAGAGGGAAATGTATTAATTGATTTCTCATAACCCATTGATGACGTGGAATGTCACACTTATAACGCACCCGTAGCCAAAAGATCGAAACAAGTTTGGTAACATCACGTCTTGAACCAAAGTCAGTGGGATTTTCAGTCCTATGTGTTGTATTCTGCGTTGACATGGCGATGAAAGATTTATAATGTTATAAGTCATGTTTCGGTATTTGTGTACAACAGACCACGGATATCTCATTGTGTAGCTTTATGTTTTACTAGAAACAAAGTAAAAACTGTTTACTAAACTTTGAGTGTTTATTAACGTATGCACTGAGAAACACACGGAAACATTAGTCTCTCTTGACCTTCAAATGAGTTGTTAAAATAAAAAAAGTCAAAGGTTAATAGCTTCTATCCTGAAAGTCCTAAAGTAAATACAACCCAAACGAAAAAAATTAAGCATACCTTTCAAGGCCATCAGGCCAGTAAAAGAAGGTTATTACTGGTTTAGAAACCACACTGTACTGACATGGTGTCGCTACAGAGCGTTTCGTTATTTAGTATCAAAAACGTCCTCGTCAGCCTGGTTTTGTAATATATTTACTTTGAGTATTTCACATTTGTTTATATTTTGATGCTTAACAGCCAGAAATACAAACAAACTTTAGTTGACACGGAAGTACTCCCACATGTTTGTCATGCTAACTTTGACTTTGAGAAACGTCTGGACTTTAATTACCAAGGTTACCCCTTCTCCAAGATCAGAACACTGATTAGGTTACATTTAAATGATTTTGAAGCTTTACTAGATCTTAGAATTTGTATTAGCACATCTAGTATAAGAAAACGTTTTTACATAAACTCTGTAGGGTACTTTCTATTTTTCCGTCATATAGCTGAAGAACGTCATGTTTCCGACGGTATTTCTATAAGCCATCTACTATACAAAGATGACGTTTTTTCCAGTACTCGATTCGACAGTTTAATCACACAGAAATCCACAGGTGTCGTGTCTGATGACCTGACTGGAATGCCTTCATACGGAATAGTATGGATATTCATTTCATTCTCTATTTATCTGACAGTTGAACAGACAGAAAGCGGCACTACTTTGGTCGCTTTTCCACTCGGAGATCAGGAGTACAAGCAAGATGAGATATACTTACTGGTGGACTAAACTCAATACGGTAGTCTCTGTGTATCTTAAATAATGTAATGTACTATGATATACTAGGAGACATGAGACATTCTGGAATACCCTTATTAGTGGACTAAACTCAATACGGTAGTCTCTGTGTATCTTAAATAACGTAATGTACTGTGATATAGTAGGAGACATGAGACATTCTGGAATACCCTTATTAGTGGACTGAACTCAATACGGTAGTCTCTGTGTATCTTAAATAACGTAATGTACTATGATATACTAGGAGACATGAGACATTCTGGAATACCCTTATTAGTGGACTAAACTCAATACGGTAGTCTCTGTGTATCTTAAATAACGTAATGTACTGTGATATAGTAGGAGACATGAGACATTCTGGAATACCCTTATTAGTGGACTGAACTCAATACGGTAGTCTCTGTGTATCTTATATAACGTAATGTACTATGATATACTAGGAGACATGAGACATTCTGGAATACCCTTATTAGTGGACTGAACTCAATACGGTAGTCTCTGTGTATCTTAAATAACGTAATGTACTATGATATACTAGGAGACATGAGACATTCTGGAATACCCTTATTAGTGGACTAAACTCAATACGGTAGTCTCTGTGTATCTTAAATAACGTAATGTACTGTGATATAGTAGGAGACATGAGACATTCTGGAATACCCTTATTAGTGGACTGAACTCAATACGGTAGTCTCTGTGTATCTTAAATAACGTAATGTACTGTGATATACTAGGAGACATGAGACATTCTGGAATACCCTTATTAGTGGACTGAACTCAATACGGTAGTCTCTGTGTATCTTAAATAACGTAATGTACTATGATATACTAGGAGACATGAGATATTCTGGAATACCCTTATTAGTGGACTAAACTCAATACGGTAGTCTCTGTGTATCTTAAATAACGTAATGTACTATGATATACTAGGAGACATGAGACATTCTGGAATACCCTTATTAGTGGACTAAACTCAATACGGTAGTCTCTGTGTATCTTAAATAACGTAATGTACTATGATATACTAGGAGACATGAGACATTCTGGAATACCCTTATTAGTGGACTAAACTCAATACGGTAGTCTCTGTGTATCTTAAATAACGTAATGTACTATGATATACTAGGAGACATGAGACATTCTGGAATACCCTTATTAGTGGACTAAACTCAATACGGTAGTCTCTGTGTATCTTAAATAACGAAATGTACTGTGATATACTAGGAGACATGAGACATTCTGGAATACCCTTATTAGTGGACTAAACTCAATACGGTAGTCTCTGTGTATCTTAAATAACGTAATGTACTATGATATACTAGGAGACATGAGACATTCTGGAATACCCTTATTAGTGGACTGAACTCAATACGGTAGTCTCTGTGTATCTTAAATAACGTAATGTACTATGATATACTAGGAGACATGAGACATTCTGGAATACCCTTATTAGTGGACTAAACTCAATACGGTAGTCTCTGTGTATCTTAAATAACGTAATGTACTGTGATATAGTAGGAGACATGAGACATTCTGGAATACCCTTATTAGTGGACTGAACTCAATACGGTAGTCTCTGTGTATCTTATATAACGTAATGTACTATGATATACTAGGAGACATGAGACATTCTGGAATACCCTTATTAGTGGACTGAACTCAATACGGTAGTCTCTGTGTATCTTAAATAACGTAATGTACTATGATATACTAGGAGACATGAGACATTCTGGAATACCCTTATTAGTGGACTAAACTCAATACGGTAGTCTCTGTGTATCTTAAATAACGTAATGTACTGTGATATAGTAGGAGACATGAGACATTCTGGAATACCCTTATTAGTGGACTGAACTCAATACGGTAGTCTCTGTGTATCTTAAATAACGTAATGTACTGTGATATACTAGGAGACATGAGACATTCTGGAATACCCTTATTAGTGGACTGAACTCAATACGGTAGTCTCTGTGTATCTTAAATAACGTAATGTACTATGATATACTAGGAGACATGAGATATTCTGGAATACCCTTATTAGTGGACTAAACTCAATACGGTAGTCTCTGTGTATCTTAAATAACGTAATGTACTATGATATACTAGGAGACATGAGACATTCTGGAATACCCTTATTAGTGGACTAAACTCAATACGGTAGTCTCTGTGTATCTTAAATAACGTAATGTACTATGATATACTAGGAGACATGAGACATTCTGGAATACCCTTATTAGTGGACTAAACTCAATACGGTAGTCTCTGTGTATCTTAAATAACGTAATGTACTATGATATACTAGGAGACATGAGACATTCTGGAATACCCTTATTAGTGGACTAAACTCAATACGGTAGTCTCTGTGTATCTTAAATAACGAAATGTACTGTGATATACTAGGAGACATGAGACATTCTGGAATACCCTTATTAGTGGACTAAACTCAATACGGTAGTCTCTGTGTATCTTAAATAACGTAATGTACTATGATATACTAGGAGACATGAGACATTCTGGAATACCCTTATTAGTGGACTGAACTCAATACGGTAGTCTCTGTGTATCTTAAATAACGTAATGTACTATGATATACTAGGAGACATGAGACATTCTGGAATACCCTTTTTAGTGGAGTAAACTCAATACGGTAGTCTCTGTGTATCCTAAGTAACGTACACTCGAGGATTCGAGGCATGAGAATAGAAGCGAACTAACAAATCATTTGCGAGTGTAACGGGTTAAGCTAATTACACAATTAAATGTACTATAACCTTCATACGCGATGAAATATACTATTTTCTAGTGTCTTATATTGTCATAAATAATCGTATAATAGTCTAAGTTGACAGTCAATAACCTTGAATAATTTGCGTACCAATTATGAATGTTCACATCATAGCTGGCTGTCTCAGAAGTTCGTAATCTAACGTTAAGGGATTGACTGTCACTCTTGTGATGTATCTACAACTTACAGCGTGTGTATAGTTTGTGGTTCAAACCAGACTCGCTGGTTCCGATATCTTGGGCTCTATCACACTTTTGTATATTCTACAAAACATTCATGTTTTAGGCACTTAAATTAACTTCTTGTTTCTCCTTTCAGCTTTGCTTGAGACTCTTAATGTAAGAGAAATGTATTTTTATTATAAGTTTCTGATAACCTTAGATACTTCAGATAACATATTTTTAATAATTTAAAAATAAATTATCACACTTTTGTATTGTCTGTTAGAAAACGATAGTCGTGTATTTTTGTCTTTTGTGATCTGCACGTTTATTTTAAACTGTTAAACGTATGAAATAGCTGAATACATTCCGCCGATAGGATGTTAAAAAACAAGAGTTGAGATAACATGAAAATGTTGGTGTTTATGGTGCTCACTGTCTGAGTAAAAGCTTTGTTGCTCTTTCTCCAGGAATAAAACTTTGTCTTGCATGAGCAGTATGCCCTTGATAGCCAAGTTCCATTCCGTAGGTTTTGCTACCCTTCCACTTTCATTTCCGTGGTTTGATTTATAGCTCTCTGCATCACGAGAATTTACGTCTGTCTGTTAGTTTGTTTGAAGCGAGGCTTAGAAATCATGTTATTGATGGCCAGTAGGGAATCAGTTATGTGACGCTTGGAGCGTCTCCATCAATTCATTTCGATGCGAGGTGACACATACGATGAAACTGGGTAAAAATATGAAAATGTGCAGTTTCAGAACAGAAATATTACAACATTAACAGACATGTGTGCAGTTCAGAATAGAGACATTACAACATTAACAGACATGTGTGCATGTCTTATTATGCCATTAACAAACAAGTGTGCAGTTTTAGAACAGACATATTACACCACGAACAAACAAGTGTGCAGTTTAAGAACAGACATAATACACCACTAACAGGCAAGTGTGCAGTTTCAGAAAAGACATGTTACACCATTAGCAGACAAGTTTCCACAAACTTTATTTTTTTGAACGTCAATAAAGTCGAGTTTTCATTTAAACTACAACTGTTGCTATATTCGCGTATATAGGCGTCAGCCACATGATTTAAATAACTTTCAAAAATCACGTGCTACCTCAGGATTTGTGTAGCTATCGCTTCAGTTTAAAATGTTGGCTAAGTTATCTTTCATTCCTTTTCTCTGTTGTTCCCACTCTTGCAATTGGTGTTGAGTTTTGTATCTTTTCACACATCTCTTCCCGATGTTATGTTTTGATAATTAGTACAATCATACAAATGATAACCAACAGAGAGAAGAGCGGAAACAGACATATAGAGGGACGGCAGACGGTAGGAAATGAATAGAGAGATACAGGGATAAACCGACAGACATTATGAGTACGAGGAGTATGGTAGTATTAGGACTCCAAACCAGTCAACACTTTAAAGATTTAATTTTTGTCTTTGAAGATGTTGTAAACTCGAATTGTTACACTCAAGTGTTTAACATTACCCATGAATGTCACAGGAACTTAATCTATTCGAACAGTGCGACGCTATTATAGTTAGTTGTTAGTACCTGAATGAACTATGAGGTATCGAAAGAGCTTTCGACCTACATGTTTTCGTACTATATGCAATTTCTCTCAATTTATTCATATATTGCATTCTTAATGCGATTGTTTAGTTGAGCGACACTTTTGTTCGTCTATCTGTCTTCTTTTGTGTGTAGGTTTATGGAAGGAAATGAAGGCTGTATTATGTGTGTAAAAACGGCTGGAATGGAGAGAGAAAGCACTATATAGAGGAGTGAACAACGTTTCGACCTTCTTCGGTCATCGTCGAACACGAGAACACATACTCTCTTTCGTCTTTTCCATACACCACAAGGTGACGCTTTCTTAAAGCCTGAAATAGGGTCAAGAGCGACACTGACGTTGATATATTGTTTTATTTCACACCAAAACTTATTTAGAAAAGTTTCTAAGCGCCATATTAGGGCGCATGTTTCAGAACTGTGTAGCCGAATTCTAATCCGAGTGACACAAATAAATATTATCGCCCATTTTAACCTGTAAACGCATTATAAGATGACTTTCTCCATTGTCAAGCGCAAAGGGCTATATGTGCTGTGTTTACGACGGGTATCTAAATTTAGTGTTTAGTGTCATAACTCTTCAGATTTATTGCTGAGACAATGTGAGTTTAAGAGTGACAGTTAACACCTCAGTGTGAGCTGTAGTGGTAGCTTGCTGCTGATTAGCTGCTTTATCTCTTTCTCATCAATAGTTCAGAATAAGGGTCAGCAAAAGTTCTCTTTTGTAGCTTTGATACAAATATACATACAACCAACAGAGGCTATTTCATGTTGTCAGTATCTGTGTTTCTCATTCTAAGAGTTAGGTTAGGTTATTTCATAGTAAGATTATCTGTATTTTAATTCTAAGAGTTAGGTTACGGTTTGGTTATTTGATGGTGAGAGTATCTGTGTTTCCTATTCTAAGAGTTAAGATAGGCTATTTCATGGTGACAGCATCTTTGTTTCTTATCCTAAGATTTAGGTTATTTCATGGTAACAGTATCTTTGTTTCTTATTCTAAGACTTATCTCATGGTGGCAGTATCTGCGTTTCTTATTCAAAGGGTAAGGTTATTTCATGGTATTAGTATTTGTAATTCTTATTTTAAGAGCTAGGCTAAAGTTAGATAAAGTTATCTCATGGTGACAGTATCTGTGATTCTTATTCTTAGAGCTAGGTTAAGGTTAAGTTAGGTTATTTTATAGTGACATTATGTGTGGTTTTTATTCTGAGAGCTAGGTTAGGGTTAGGTTAGGTTATTTCATGTTGACAGTATTTTTGTTTCTTATTTTAAGATTTAGATTAGGTTGTTTTATTGTAACAAAGTATTTCAGAACCGCTGGTATAGGTATTAACATTTTTATTGATAAGGAGAGGACAACGTTTGGACTTTCCTAGGTCATCGTCAGATTACTAGTAAGTATCTTTGTATCTTATTCTAAGATTCAAGTTACGTTGTTTCATGGTAACAGTATTTATGTTTCTTATTCTAAGAGTGAGGTCATTGTAAGGTTAGTTTATCTCATGGTAACAGTATCTATGTTTTTGTATTCTAAGATTTAGGCTACGTTATCAGTATCGGTGTTTCTTATTGTAAGAGCTAGGATATCGTTAAGTTAGGTTATTTTATGGTGACAATATCTCTGTTTCTTATTCTAAGAGCTATGTTATGGTTAGGTTAGGCTATTTCATGGTGACAGTATCTCTGTTTCTTGTTCTAATAGTTAGATGAAGTTGTTTCATGGTCATAGTGTTTGTGTTTCTTATTCTAAAAGTTAGGATAGAGTTAAGTTATTTTATGGTAACACTATATCTGTTTCTTTTTCTAAGAGATAGTTTAGGTTATTTCATGGTGACAGTATCTATGTGTCTTGTGGAAGGAGCTAAGTTAGGTTATTTTATGGTAACAGTATAATTGTTTCTAATTCTAAGAGTTAGGTTAGGTTGTTCCACTGTAGGAGTATCTATGTTTCTTATTCTAAGAGTTAGGTTAGGTTATTTTACGGTGAGAATATCTATGTTTGTTATTCTATTACTTAGGTTAGAGTTAAGTTATTTTATGGTAACATTATCTCCGTTTCTTATTCTAAGAGTTTGATTAGGTTGTTTCATGTATCTCTTTTTCTTATTCTAACAGTTAGGTTAGAATTAAGTTAATTTATGGTAAAATTATCTCTATTTCTTATTCTAAGAGTTAGATGAAGTTGTTTCATGGTAACAGTGTTTGTGTTTCTTATTTTAAAAGTTATGTTAGGTTATTCCATGGTAACAGTACCTATGATTCTTATTCTAAGAGTCAGGTTAGGTTATTTCATGGTAACAGTCTGTTCTTCTGATTCTAAGAGTCAGGTTAGGTTATTTCATGATGACAGTTTCAATTATTCTTATTCCAAGAGTTATGTTAGGTTATTTTACGGTAACAGTATCTGCGTTTCTTATTCTAAGAGTTTGGTTAGGTTATTTCATGGTGACCGTATATCTTTCTTTTATTTTAACAGTTAGGTTAGGATTAAGTTATTTTATGGTAAAATTATTTATGTTTCTTATTCTAAGAGCTAGGCTATTTTACTTGATAGTAACAATATCAGTGTTCCTTGTTTTAAGAAGTAGGTTGGGGTAGGGTTAGGTTATATCATGGTGACAGTATCTGTGTCTCTTATTGTAAGGGTTAGATGAGAATTATGTTATTTCATGGGGACAGTATCTGTGATCCTTATTCAAAGAATTTGGTTGGAGTTAAGTTATTTTATGGTAACACTATCTCTGTTTCTTATTCTAAGAAGTAGGTTAGGTTATTTTATGATGACAGTATCTGTGTTTATTATTTTAAGAGTTGGGTAAGTTTTTTCATGATGGCATTGTCTATGTTTTTTTATTCTATGAGTTAGGTTATTTCATGATGAGAGTATCTGTGTTTCTTACTCTAAAAGGTAGACTTCGTTTGGTTATTTTATGGTGAGAATACCTATATTTTGTATTCTAAGAGTTAGGTTAGGTTATTTCATTGTAAGAGTACCTGTGTTTCACATTCTAAGAGGTAGATTTGGTTATGATTTCGTTATATCATGTTTACAGTTTCTGTGTTTGTTATTCTAAGAGCTAGGTTAGTTTGTTTCATGGTAACAGTATCTTTGTTTCTCACTCTAAGATTCAGGTTGGTTGTTTCATGGTAACAGTATCTTTGTTTCTTATTCTAACAGTTAGGTTATTTCATGGTAACAGTATCTGTATTTCTTATGCTAAGATCCAGGTTAGTGTTAGGTTAGGTTATTTCATGGTGACAGTGTCTGTGTTTTTTTTCAAAGAATTTGGTTAGAGTCAGATTAGATTATGTCTTGATAACATCATCTGTGTTTCTTATTCTAAGAGTTTGGTTATGTTATTTCATGGTAACAGTATCGGTGTTTTTTTTCTTAAAGTTAGATTAAGGTTAAGTTATTTTATGGTTACAGTATCTGTGTTTATTATTCTAAAATGTAAATTAGGGTTAAGTTAGTTTATATTATGGTGGCAGTATCTGTGTTTTCATTCTTAGAGTTAGGTTATTTCTTGGTGACTGTATCTATGTATTCTTCGTGTTAGGTTAGGGTTAGGTTATTTCATCGTAAAATTATCTCTGTTTTTTGTTCTAACAGTTAGATGAAGTTGTTTCGTGGTCATAGTGTTTGTGTTTCTTGTTCTAAGAGTTAGATTATAATACTTCATGGTAACAGTATTTCTATTTTTTACTCTAAGAGTTAGATTAAGGTTATGTTATTTTGTGGTGACAGTATATGTGTTTCTTATTCAAAACGTTAGATTAGGGTTAAGTTATTTCATGGTGATTACATCTGTGCTTTTTATTCTACGAGTTAGGGTAGGTGGTTTCTTGATAACAGTACCTGTGTTTCTTATTCAAAACGTTAGATTAGGGTTAAGTTATTTCATGGTGATTACATCTGTGCTTTTTATTCTACGAGTTAGGGTAGGTGGTTTCTTGATAACAGTACCTGTGTTTCTTATAGGTTAGGGTTGGGTTAGGTTATGTTATTTCATGGTGACAGTATCTCTTTCGTATTCTAAGAATTAGGTTAGGTTGTTTCATTGTAACAGTATCTTTGTTTTTTTTCTAAGATTTAGGTTGGGTAACAGTATCTGTTTTTGTTTTTGTAAGAGGTAGATTAGATTATTTCATGGTGACGGTATCTGTTTTTCTTCTAAGGGCTAGGTTAGGGTTAGGTTATTTCATGGTGACAGTATCTGTGTTTCTTATTCTAACAGTTAGACCTGTCATTAAGAACTTAAATATAATACGTTTTTAATCAGCGACATACGTGAAGTGTCGTTAGAGGTCAAAGTTTTGTCTTCTCTCTGTGATTAGTCAATACGAACTGTATTTTTCGCAATTATCGAGACGTGCTAGCACCCTTTGTCTTTGAAAACAGAGACGTACAGTCAGCAATTCAAAGTGTTCTTGTTTAAATATAATAAATCTCAATTAAGAATCTCCATAGTAAAAATGTTATATTGATTCAGAAACAATAAGTGATTAATTATAGAAACATCCAAAAATATAAAACAATATGAATAAATTTTAGATTACGTGCTAGGTTTATATGAAACGTTTGATATTTTTTAGTTATCAGGTAACAAAAGATCAAGGTGAACAACAATAGTCTCTGAAGCTTTTATATTGTTTTTACGGGGAAGTACCACATTGTACAAATAAAAATTGGAAACAAAACTAATTTGAATATATTTCTAGGTGTGTTGAAATTTTTCATGTTGATGATGGATAAATTTAATTTCTTGAATTGAGAACGTTTATTCATACAATAATTATCTGTTATTATTATCTGTTTCACATCAGCTGGAAAACAGAACTGGTGACCTTCCATTAAAATGTAATATCTGTATTTCTCATCAGCCACTTTTCGTGTTTTGTCTTCTGTTGCGTGTTAACAGTCTGTTTTTAACTGGACAGAGAACTGGCCAATATTGTGAGTGTTAGAAGAGTAAAGCGTAATCCAAGAGTAGGCGGTGAGTGGTACCGATTAGCTGCCTTCCATACAGTCACTTCAAAAGCAGGGACAGCTAGCACTCGTGAATATGTAGAACAAACAAAGAGAATTCCTTGAGTGTTGATAACATTAATTATGAATTCACATTTGTAGTTCGGAATAAGAAGTAGCACAAAGTAGAATCAATAGTTTTATAGCAGTATGTGGAAAATACTGACGTTGTGTGACGTTATTAGAATCTTTGTGTTCAAAGTGTTATATATTTATTTTCCCCAACATAAGCACCTTACTGCTGTTGATAATTTCATTTGACTGGATTATTTCTGTTATAGTTTAACTGACGTTTAAACTATGGTATAATTGTGTTTGATATGAATTTTTCTGTTTTATTAACTTGAAGTTTACATTTCCACGTTAAACATTTCTCAGGCCTATACCATATGCTTTGGACGAGGCTTTGTGCTGTTGAATGTTCTTCAATTTCAACAGAATCAGGGTAAGGTCTGTTCTAATTTCATGTAATCTGATACACATGAGTATATTCATACAGAACAAAAAAGTAAAGAATATGCTGTGGAACTCCAATGTTGTAACATAGTGGCAAGAGAAAAAAAATTCATTGGGAAGTAAACAATTAGTAAAATAATCTTTCACATAAACCGAAATTGGACTGATTTCGTCTCTCCAGAATAGTTTGTTACAGCTTAAAGAAACTTATTTAATTAAAGAGAAAGGTATTTCTTACTTTCGAACCTTTGGTTCCAAAAATATTTCTTCCTTTAATGTTCTACACCTTAATTTTCTTCATGGTAACACAGAGCTAAAAGCCGAAACAGGTTGAATGTTCTACACCTTTATTTCCTTCATGGTAACACAGAACTAGAAGACGAAACAGATAGAATGTTCTAAAGCTTACTTTGTTCGAGTAAGCAGAGAATTAAAAAATGAGCCAGATATCATATGTAGTTTCGCAGAACAACTATTTTACGCCTGTTGGTAACATGCTTGGTCCTGTGTGTGGTAGTTTATGTTTTTTTTTAATTTAATAAGATAATATAGAAACGAAAAGTGAATCAAAGATAAAATATTTGTATTCGAACAATGAGGTCTACTTAATTGTTGAAAGCTGAATAATCTAATGGAACAGATATAATCTTCTTATATTTTTATCCATCTAACTGAACGCATTATGTTTTTATCTACATTTGTTTTTGTGTAAGCTATGCTTTAATGTATTAACTCGTATGATAGCTAGGAAGAGTATTACATTAAGATGGAAAATATTTGTGGAAGTAGGCCTAGAAAAGTCTAATTCTAATACATTGTGAATGTGCTAGGATGCATGGCTTTCACGTAAATGAAGTTTAGGTCAGCCTCAGTGTTTATATCATTGTTAACTATCGCGTATTTTCACTTATTTGCCGTGAAATTCTATAACTAAATTTATTATATTGCATTAGCTAATGTATTTTTGTTTGAGACATATTTATAAAGTTATTTACATATTTAAATTAGTAATTTAAATTAGTCTTACAAGTTACAACAATGTATAAGTGGAGGCCTCCTATCATTGGACTTGGCGTTATTTTCACCTAATAATTGCAGAGATGTTGCAATGTTATAACACTATAACATTCCAGTTATTGAAGGGGAAACATTTAAACAGCTGTTTAGTTTTTTTCTTCATGTATATATTCATATGTTTAGTTCGTATATTTCCAGCACATATATTTTCAACTCTCTTAGTTATGAGTATTTAGTTCAATGAAAACAAAGTATTCTCTCCTCTACGAAATTTTCCCTTATTGTGGGATTACACTTGTATCCCCTTTTAACATCTGATCACCTTTTAATAACAACCTTATATTTAAAGCAAAAACAGAACTATATGGTATATCTATTTACACAATATATTTTTTGCCTTTTTATTATACACCATACATTTATAAAATTAATATTGTTCTTAAAAAAGTGGTTCTGTTTTATTATGCATTTCACTGTTTTAAAATTTGCATACGGTTTTGATTTTTCTTTTCTGAAATGTATGTTTGAAGAGCAATTCTGATAACGTTGATTAGGAGAAATCGATTACTCTTCTTGTGAGTTTGTTATAAATCCTCAGTGTATGAGAAAATATAACGACTGAAAGAGCGTGTGTATAATACAGAAACATAGAGTTCTTCAGCAAGGAAAATGTCCTGATTAAAGACCTGTATATGGAGATGTCCTCTCGCGCGCAGCTGTTCTACCACACTAACGAGATAAATAATCTGTTTAGCTCCTTCCTTTCTTGGGCTGTTTAACGTTTATAATTAATTGTACATTTGAAAGTAGAAGTTAGATAAATTAAAGCTTTAATCTTAATGTGTTGTTCAAAAGTCGTTTTCTATTTCGAAATATCACGAGAAAACCAATCCATAAATATACTTTTTTTATATATATAATTCATTATTTAATTAGCTCAAAACGTCAAAACCAATTCGAAAAACAACAAAAGATAGCACCTTACACACATAAAAACTACTAAAGATAACACCTTACACACATAAAAACTATAAAAGATGACACCTTACACACATAAAATCTACAAAAGATGACACCTTACAAACATAAAATCTACAAAAGATAACACCTTACAAACGATGGGTGAGTTATATTCCCCTATCTTTTTTCACAATTAAAGACGTTTGGTTTGTTACAATATTCAAAGCTTTCATACTTAAAAACTGTTGCTGAGTTGTATTTTTTCAGTAATTTTTCTCACTTAAAGACAATTAACAAGTAGTACATTAGAATTAGTCTTTACATTTAAAATTGGTTGATAAGTTATTATTTTGCAATGACTGAAAAATAGCTGAAAGTCTTTATTTTATAATTATTTTCCTATCTGAATACTGTCGATAAGATGTAGTTTCTAAACTGTTTCACACCTACAAATGATTAGCATTTTTTTCCACAATCCTTTTCATTGGTATAAACCAAACATTCTGATTAAAATAACCCAATAATGCGTATAACACGAGAAAGCAAATCTAATCCCGAAAAAAGAAATGAAGGTAATAAAGAAGTCACTTAAGCTATGGGTAAATACACTCACGTATCAGAATTATACACTAACGTATCAGAATTATACACTAACGTATCAGTATTTTCGAGAAAATACACTCACGTATCAGAATTCAAGAGAAAGTGCACTCACGTATCAGAATTATACATATGAAAACTCGGAAGGTGTTTTCTAAATCATATAAGGCCTCTCACTAACAGAATAGATTTTACGGTGTATTTAAAAGAATAACAAAAACATTACACGAAAAAACGCTTATTTAACAAACTCTTTTGTTAACTGTAAGAGAAAAACCATGTAAATAGTGAACAAAGACCCAAGGGAAACAGGAAAGAAAACGCATGGGAACCTTCTGCTTAGAGAATACCAAACTGATGTGGAAATCTTCATATCCCCTGTGGTACAGTGCTCTCTTTCCATTAAATATTACTAACCGGATCCCTCTTTAATAAATGATGTCTGTAGCAATTAATGTAGTTTCTTTGTGAAATTGTAGCTCGCCACAAAAGCATTTGTATGTTTTACATTGATAGAAAAAACGTCTTTAATAGCCTGTATGAAACTTTTCACTAAGAGCTTGCCACTTACAAGATATATTAAACTTTCTAAATTACCTTGGGACCGCTATCACTTATACTTTGAAGAGCACGAGCCTCGAGCGTTTATTTTGTGATACATGTCTAAAGTAAACCCAATTCATGCTTCTCATTAATACCAGCACACGTATATTGATTTCCTAAACGGTTGCCATGGTTACGACATGGTAAAAACAGATAGATACGTAGGGGTAAACTTAATACTACTTTATCACCCTCCCTGGAATAGAAAGCGTTATTCGACTTTTACTATGGTTACAACACTCCCGGAGTATAACGCATTTTCTATGTAACTGTGAAAAAAAGGAATACCTGCTGTGTGAAACTCAATATCTATCGATAATTAACTTCAGTACTTTTTTCACTACCGTCTAACGACTGTTTCGTTCAGCTTTAGTTTCTAATGTTTATATATATTCTTAATTATGCATTAAACGGTGGAACATTTGAGTAGTCTATACTTAGAACACGAACTGTATAGGCCTGGCATGGCCCGGTGTTTAGGGCGCTTGACTCATAGTTTTAGAGTCGAGGGTTCGAATTCCGTTGCATCAAACATGCTTGTCCTTTCCGCCATGTGGGAGTTATAATATGACGGTCAACCCACTATTAGTTGGTAAAAGAGAAGCCCAAGAGTTGGCGGTGGGTGGCGATAACTAGCTGCCTTCTCTCTAGTCTTACACTGCTAAATTAGGGACGGCTAGGGCATTTAGCCTTCGTGTAGCTTTGCGCAAAATCCAAAAACAAACTAACTGTATAAGATATGACAAACATTTAGTAACTATAAATCAGGTTGCAGAACAATATAAAGAAATATGTTATTAGAAGAAAACTTGTAGTTTGATTTCATATAGGATTGTTTATTTTCTTTAATGGAAGGACACTACAAAAACTTAGCCTATGTTTTAAAACATTCATGGCCCAAGAAAACGTTTAATTACACCCCTTCCTAAGTCTAAACTAAATGTCTGTCCATTTTAGTCTTTTCCAAGAAAATATTGTTCCCTGTTTAAAATACATACTGCAAACTAAATTAACATTTTACAATATTTTAGCTTCCTTCGAAGCTACAGACAATAATTAGAGTAAGAAATAAAACAATGTCAAACGTGAGGCACGTCTTTATGGAGTTACAGACAACAATTAGTGTAAGAAATAAAACATTGTCCAAAGTGAAACACGTGTGTATGGAGTTACAGACAACAATAAGAGTAAGAAATAAAACATTGTCCAACGTGAGCACGTGTTTATGGAGTTACAGACAAAAATTAATGTAAGAAATAAAACACTTTACCGTGAAACCAGTGCTTTTAAACTAAAGTTAGTTTGTGTGTATGTGTAAAACTACATCGGGCTATCTGCTGAGTCCACCCAGGCAAATCGAACTACTGATTTTAGCGTTGTAAGTCTGTAGACTTAGTGGTGTACTAACAGGGGACAGTTAATTTTCATACACAAAATTAAACAATAAAATAAATGATAATTGTATAGGCAGCATTAATATTTGTCTGAAAACACAAATTGTCCAAAGCTTAAAACAACATAAAAATCAAATAACTTAAGTCCTTGTTTTATATGCAACATTATAGTAGTTACATAATGAGTACCAAGTGTGGTTTTGTAACATAGCATAGACTTGCTTCTCTTATCTAGGTTGACGAACGTTGTACAGTCTAGTTGGAGTAATTTAATTGGGTTGCTAAAGGATTTCCTTGCTGTTAGAACATATTATTTTAGGAGACAACTGCACGAGGAAATATCTGCGATCCGTCCATTACGGTTAATCAAACCCAGGATTTTAATGTCCGAAAACTTACCGCTGACAAGTGGGATTGGTTAAGTCGAACACGTGGTATTCGATATTAAACTTAATTTGATTGGTTTTAATAGTGTTAAGTTTTCGTAATGATAATTTAAATCCTTAAAGTCTTTTATGTGTATCCATTTATAACCCACGAGCCATTGGATTAACTATTACCGAATCTAGGATGTGCTCCTACTTGGGACCCTGGGAGTGATATGGGTGGATCAACGTCTCCATAGAATCCTCTTATGTCTTTTCTATACATTGAATGAGAATATCAGCTAGACATCTCCTGATGTTTTAATTACGTACACTCATATAGAAGAAGTCGCCAACGCTATCTGGTGGCAATTTTAACTATAAATAACCACCTCTTATCATCTAGTTATGGTCGATATTGATTTTCTAAGTAAACTGCATTTGTTCACTTCAAGGAGGTGAGCTCAAATAGCCGTCTTGGAAATATAAATTTTGGTTGTCGCCTAGTGTGCAGAACTTCCCATATAATGACCACTAAATTGATAGAAATGTTGTTCACGATCTCACAGATGCTTAGAAACCCACACTTTATTTTCTCTCCTTCGACAGTGCGTTAATTGAAAGAAAAAGATGAAAAGAACACAAAATGCCTGATTCCAAAAGAGGAAAGAGAGAACAATAAAAAAAAGATTTGTAAGAAATGGAAGAAGAAAATGAAATTTATTCAATCAATCTTCTTGGTAGGCAGCACAATTATATACAAAAAACGATCTCTCTTCTCTGCGGAAAAAGCATTCCACATGACTAGTTCTAAACGAGGTGTCTTCGTTGTAGCCTAAAATCTAATGATGCTCTTCTGTGGAGGTCAAGCGATAAACATTCCCAACTATAGCTTAAGATAAGTCCAAACTCTATAGTGATTTCGGCTATTCATTGCTCAAACACCTTTTATGGTCAAATAACTTAGAAAATTGTGTGTAATTGCTTTTACCCAACAATTACCAGTTTTTAAAATACATTTCTTGTGAATCTACATCGTTCTTAATGACGTTTAAATTACATACAAATATAAATTAAAAATACCACCACTATGTATACGAGCAATCCGGTTAGTTTCACTAATTACCGATAGGGTTTCCGTAGAAAATACGAGTAGTTTTTTACTAATGTATCGATAGTGAAGAATATGAGAAGTCGGTAATTTGAGGTTTGAAGCATCGTGTAGAATTTAATGAAAGTGTCCATGTGTTTGACATAATCAAATCTGCACGGCCTGACATAGCCAGGTGGTTAGAGCGCTCGACTTGTAACCTGAGGATTGCGGGTTCGAATCCCCATCACACCAAGCATGCTTGCTCTTTCAGCCATGGGGGCGTTGTAATGTGACGGTCAATCTCACTATACGTTGGTAAAAGTGTAGCCCAAGAGTTGGTGGCGATGACTAGCTGCCTTTCCTCTAGTCTCACACTGCTAAATTAGGGACAGCTAGGGCCAGATAGCCTTCGTGTAGCTTTGCACGAAATTCAAAAACCAACAAACAAACCTCTGCCACAGCTAAATAAATTAAACGAATGTATGGACGAACAATTAGTAATAGTTATATATATTATTTTCCACTTGTCTGGGGAAAACACGTTATTGTGATTAAATTATTCCCTAACATGATTCCGAGTTCATTTTGAAAACAGATTTTTTGTGTATTTTGATGTTTCCAAAGATTTCGGTTAAATTCCACTTTGAAATTCAACAGATCGCTAAATTATGTTCATAATTGATTTTATATGTATGTGCGCTGCATTCGGTTATCACGCCTTCTTTTAGTCTAAGGTTAAATAAATGCTTCCACAGAACTTATACCTTCTTGATCATGTTTCTGTGTTATCTCTCTCTGGATTGGGGATCA
This sequence comes from Tachypleus tridentatus, assembly GCF_004210375.1. Lineage (NCBI taxonomy): Eukaryota > Metazoa > Arthropoda > Merostomata > Xiphosura > Limulidae > Tachypleus > Tachypleus tridentatus. The sequence goes on from NC_134834.1 coordinate 151,914,678, forward strand.
TGCTCGAATAAAAGGTGTTGAAACACGTCAGTGTGAGCTGTGAGTGAATATTTGTTTGAACTCATATAATAACGATGATCACTACCACGAGTAACTTCGTAGTGTGAGATACCACACAGGGACTTTAGTCTGATTTAAATGTTTGTCACACTTTCCAGAGATAACAGTTCTCTATATTATTTGCTAAAAATTTACATTTCTTTTCTCTCTTCGTTCTAAGAAAAATAAGTTTTTTTTTCTATCTCTCTAAGAACTAAAGAAGTGAATTTAAGGCATTGAAGGTGGCCAGTTTCCGATGTTAACTCCTAAATACTACATCTAATTATAAAAAATGGAGTACTTGTACAGCTATGAATCTCGGTAAAACTGTTGAAAGTCAAAGAGAAAAGTGTATTCGATATACACAACTGTTTCCGTGTGTGTTCAATGTGGGATATATGATTTAGATGGTTTGCGTAGCGCGAGTGTTAATCTTATTTTATTTTTTGAAAAGTAACTGTTTGCGAATCAAGTTTTGTGTAATTCAACAGTTATAAACTGGTGATGTAATTCAACAATTATAAACTGGTGATGTAATTCAACAGTTATAAACTGGTGATCATTATATTATTGTATGATGTTTCTAGAAGCTCCTGAGATTTTCTCTTTGTTTTATTTTAATATTATAACATTATAATAGCAACTAATGTGTGGAACACTCTAGACTTCTATTAGGGTATAAATGTACCTCTAAAATGTAGTTCTTTCTATATAGTGGAACAAGTACCTCTTTCACCCAACTGTGAAGAATTCAAACTTGAATCTTTTGCCATAAATTAAGGAAATAATTTCCAAATGAGAATAGTAACATTGCTACCAATAAATACATCATAAAAAAGAATAGAACATCAATTTCGATCGGTCAGTATAAAAAGGGATGTCATTTACGATTAAATAAATTTAAAATTCCCAAGAAGTAACCCTCAAGAAACCCTGAAGTAACCCTGAAATAACTCTGAAGTAACCTTGAAGATTGTGGAAGTTAGTTTTGCACTGAAGTGTTGTGAAACATTTACATTCGGAAAAAAAAAACCCTCGAAGATTCCGGGTGTTATATTACAACAGCTGAATTGTTTAGAATTTACTTAGTCCGAGATTTTTGTGCCTTGTCGGAATACACACAACACTGCAGTTCTATACTTTATGGTTTGTCTTCGCTGTATAGAAACAACGCTATAGTTCTGTACTTTATATTTTGTGTTGTCTCTATAGACAAACCAGCTCTGCACTTTATATTTTGTGTTGTCCCTATAGCCAAACCAGCTCTGTACTTTATATTTTGTGTTGTCTCTATAGACAAACCAGCTCTGCACTTTATATTTTGTGTTGTCCATATAGCCAAACCAGCTCTGTACTTTATATTTTGTGTTGTCTCTATAGACAAACCAGCTCTGCACTTTATATTTTGTGTTGTCCCTATAGCCAAACCAGCTCTGCACTTTATATTTTGTGTTGTCTGTTAATGCACATCGCTACATCTCTCTATTTTATCGTTTATATTTTGTTGCTTAGTTATTCGATTTCGCTATAATTAATCATCGTTGATAAACTTGGTTCAACTTTCCACAAGCCCTAGTGGAGCACAGTATTTAAACAGACAAAAGCACAAGTAAGTTTGCTAGCACATATTCCTCATTTGCCAATATTTACAATTTTTCTTGAAATCTTTGGATATTTTTTTATAAACGTTTGTCGATTTTTTATCATGTATACTGTGTACTCTCGTGACTGAATACATATTGCTTCATTACGTTTTTCACTTCGCCTTAAGATTGCTGTTTGAAATTCTTCCAATAGAAGGAGTGTTTTAGAAAGAATTTGTTTTGATGGATAGAAGGGAAGTTAAGAATGGATTTATTGGATTTGTCAACAACTTTTCAGTGAGTGGAAAAAAGGAAGTAGTTTAGACTGCAAAAATCAACGTTTATGGGTTATACGTGAGACTGCACTGTCTAACCTGTAATGTGAGACTGCACTGTCTAACCTGTAATGTGAGACTACACTGTCTAACCTGTAATGTGAGACTGCACTGTCTAACCTGTAATGTGAGACTGCACTGTCTAACCTGTAATGTGAGACTGCACTGTCTAACCTGTAATGTGAGACTGCACTGTCTAACCTGTAATGTGAGACTGTACTGTCTAACCTGTAATGTGAGACTGCACTGTCTAACCTGTAATGTGAGACTGCACTGTCTAACCTGTAATGTGAGACTGCACTGTCTAACCTGTAATGTGAGACTGCACTGTCTAACCTGTAATGTGAGACTGCATTGTCTAACCTGTAATGTGAGACTGCACTGTCTAACCTGTAATGTGAGACTGCACTGTCTAACCTGTAATGTGAGACTGCACTGTCTAACCTGTAATGTGAGACTGTCACCTGTAATGTGAGACTGCAAACCTGTAATGTGAGACTGCACTGTCTAACCTGTAATGTGAGACTACACTGTCTAACCTGTAATGTGAGACTGCACTGTCTAACCTGTAATGTGAGACTACACTGTCTAACCTGTAATGTGAGACTGCACTGTCTAACCTGTAATGTGAGACTGCACTGTCTAACCTGTAATGTGAGACTGCACTGTCTAACCTGTAATGTGAGACTGCACTGTCTAACCTGTAATGTGAGACTGCACTGTCTAACCTGTAATGTGAGACTGCATTGTCTAACCTGTAATGTGAGACTGCACTGTCTAACCTGTAATGTGAGACTGCATTGTCTAACCTGTAATGTGAGACTGCACTCTCTAACCTATAATGTGAGACTGCATTGTCTAACTTATAATGCAGTGTGGTAATACATATTGCATTACATTCTTCTCTATGCCATTAATAACAATAAGTTTCCATCTTCAAACAGAATGAGGCCCGGCATGGCCTGGTGGTTAAGATATTCGACTTACAGTCTGAGTTTCGGGGATTCTAATCCCCGTCACAGTAAACATGCTCTCCATTTCAGTCATGTTATATGCCCCGATCAATTTCAGTATTTGTTGGAAAAAGCGTAGCCCAAGAGTAGACGGTTAGTGGTGATGACTAGTTGCCTTCCGTCTAGTCTTACAGTGCATTATATTGTGGACGGCAAACACAAACAGTTCTCGTGTAACTTTGCGCGAAATTCAAAATAAACAAAATATGAAATAGAACGTTTTGTTGTCGTGTTTTTGAAAAAGAAGCACAAACCTACAGAATGAGGTGTCTGTATTCTGTTGACTACGTGTATCGAAACCCGGATTCTAGCGTTGTAAGTCCACAAAGATATCGCTGTTCGTGCCACTGGGGGCAGAACATAACGTAGTTAAATGTGGCCTGTTGTGATACTGTTTAGCAGATATGTTCAGATTTGGAACGAAAGTTCACGTTATGAAATATTACGTGGTAATTCACGTTATAAAACGTTACGTGATAAATGATGTTATAAAATATTACGTGGTAATTCATGTTATAAAACATTAAATGGTAATCCACATTATAAAACATTACGTTATAAGACATTACGTAGTAATTGATGATATAAAATATTACGTGGTGATCCATGTTATGAAATATTACGTGGTAATTCATGTTGTAAAACATTACGTGGTAGTGAATATTATAAAATATTATGTGGTAATCCAAATTATAAAACATTACGTTATAATTCACGTTATAAAACATTACGTGATAAATGATGTTATAAAACATTACGTAGTAATCCACGTTATAAAATATTGCGTGGTAATTCAAGTTATAAAATATTACGTGGTAATTCATGTTATAAAACATTAAAGGGTAATCCACATTATAAAATATTATGCTATAAGACATTACGTGGTAATTGATGTCATAAAATATTACGTGGTAATCAATGTTATAAATTATTACATGGTAATCCACGTTAGAAAACATTACGTTGTAATTCATGTCATAAAATATTACGTGGCAAACGCGTTATAAAACATTGCGTGGTAATTCAAGTTATAAAATATTACATGGTAATTCATGTTATAAAACATGAAATGGTATTCCACATTATAAAACATTACGTTATAAAACATTACGTGGTAATTCACGTTATAAAATATTACGTGGTAATCCACGTTATAAAACATTACGTAGTAATCAACGATATAAAATATTACGTGGTAATTCCGTTATATGACACTACGTAGTAATTAATGTTATAAAATATTATGTGGTAATTCAAGTTATAAAATATTACGTGGTAATTCATGTTATAAAACATGAAATAGTATTCCACATCATAAAACATTACGTTATAAGACATTACGTGGTAATTCATGTTATAAAATATAACGTGGTAAACACGTTATCTATGTTATACAATATTACATAGTAATTCACATTATATGAAGAACTATTTATTTTAACGGTAATTAATTTTACTGACCTTCTGTTGTGTTTTTTGTTTTTGTTAATTATATTTGTTCAAAATCTAAACTTAAGCCTAACGCCTTTGGTTAGGAAGTCGAGGTTACATATGTGTTTTCACTACCACAGCTGTTATTTAGTATTTTGAAACACGTGTGTGCAATCTTAAAGGCTGTGAATATCTTTATTTTAAAAATTACTTTGGTCAATGCATACCATTTAGCATCACGTGATACCGACAATTAACCTTTCTCAAAATGTTAAGTTCAGCGTATGTTTTTGTCTCTATTTCTGTTTTTACCAAAAAATTCCGGAATTGTGAGTTGTTTTCATGAGCGGGAAATAAGATATCTGAAAACTATATTTTTAGATTTTCATGAACAGTGAAATATTTCTATGTTTATTTCACAGCGAACTGAATCTGATCAGAATGGTGTATATCTTGTTCAAGAGTAAATGGTTGTTACTGCCAGTTTATAGCTATATTCTTGAGTGGTGTGCTTTTCCATGAATTATATGGAAAATATAATTACGTTGTAATTATATTATATTACAATATAATAAAAAACACAAAAAACACATCTTTGTTTTTTGATATTTTAACTTATAAATTTGTATTATGAACTACTGGAAGGATTATTAAATTATCCATCAGAGAGAGTTATTGAACTCTCATTGCGTTTTATCATATCAAAGGGGGATTTGATCTCCTCAACGAGTCAGTCACTTTTGAAAGTGAAACACGTCTTATCTTCTTAGAAAGGTATATTCTTTTTTTCTTCCATTTTTGCTTGTAGTCCAATCCCCGTTTCATCTTAGATGAAAGACGTTTAATAAACATCCGTTGACGACGTCAGTGAAAAGAAGTACTCTCGTGAATGTTAGATGAATGAAAGACAGTATATTAGAGTGGTAAAATAGACATTATGAGATAAGGGAATCAACCTGAAGGTTTGAAGTCCACTAATACATTTTCATCACACATAAAGGCGATCTCATATCGGCGTTGTAGGAAAGAATAGGATTCTTTTGTTTAAATTGATGAGCTTATTTCATAAAAATAGAACAGACCCTACAGTAAGTTAATTGATAAGTGTTTTTCAAATAAAATTTCCACGTTTGTTGTTTTATTTTATTTTAGTATAGATGAAAAGATAGTATTATTTTCATCAATTTGCAAGGAACTACAATTTCAATAACTTAGAATAAGTTATTCTGGTTCTTATGAAAGTTTTTTTTGTTCAGTATTAATTTTAAGTTTTATCAGAGGAAAACTGTGTAACGCTTTTCACAGACTATCTGCAATAGATGTCCTTAATTTTAAACTGAAGCAGTCGACAAAAATCTTCTTGTTAAAAAAACAACAACATTTAGTTAAAATCACTCGTGTTCCGAAAGCGTGGGGAACGATTTCATGGGATGGGGACGTGAACAAGGAAGGAACCCTTTGATCCACTATCTAGTACGTTAACCCATATACCACATCTGGCCTTCACATTATCCGTACCCTGGGTAAACCCATCAAAAAAGGAAGTTCATAATCTTTTGTTTTATTTTTATTACTAACGTTCTAACATTTTTTCTTTGCTAGTTTTGTATCATATTAAGCTTAACAGTAGTCAAACCTACTTTTATTCTTATTAGAACAGTGTTATCTACAATGTTATCACAGACACTGGTAATGTTTACTCCAGTTCCTGTGTCTGACAGGATAATTCTCGAATTTCAGTTTATTCTTTGTCACTTCTTCTACGATAAGTAGTCTTACATTTGAGGATTACTTTTATCTTTTGCAGTTACATTAATGGAACTGTGGCATCAGTACGTTGGATTCGAGTTTTCACAAACACTGACCATGAATATAATTCACAAAATTTGTAGTTGATGTTTGTAATTAAACACAAAGCTACACAATGGGCTATCTGGAATATGCTTACTACGGGTATCGAAATCCGGATTTTAATGTTGTTCCGCAGACATATCGCTGTGCCACTGGGAGCAATTTACGAAAATATCAGTCGTTTACTTTATGTTGTCATAGATAGATGGATGTAGAGATAGTTTTTAATTTTTTTTTAATTTCACGTAAAGCTACTCGAGGGCTATCTGCGCTAGCCGTCCCTAATTTAGCAGTGTAAGATTAGATGGAAAGCAGCTAGTCATCACCACCCACCGCCAACTCTTGGGCTACTCTTTTACCAACGAATAGTGAGATTGACCGTCACATTATAACGCCCCCACGGCTGAAAAGGCGAGCATGTTTGGTGCGACGGGGATGCGAACTCGCGATCCTAAGATTACGAGTCGCACACCTTAGATGTAGAGATAGAAAGAAAACATAGACGATTGATTGAATGGAAGGTCGGCCGGCTGGCCGGCTGGAGCGACAGACAGACAAATACATATTTTGATCGTAGTAAACATATCGCACAAAGGAAAGAAATGACAGAAACACGCAAGAATATTCGCAAAGCGTTTAACGTCTTTTTGTGAATTCCATCATTTAGAAAGCTGTCATCTCGTATTCCAGTTGATAAACTTTGTTAAATTTCCATGCTAGCTTAAATTCAGACAACAACAACAACAATGTTCTTTTAAATGTTGCTTTTGAAATCTTCCGACTAAATAAAATGTAGTCTCTCAAGTACTTATGTCAATTCTTCCAGGTAAAGGCGTCGCTTTCATGTAGTTGTATACAGCACCTACCGTCAACCCTTGTCTGATGGAACCATGGGAGTCCACTCTTATTACTATGGTTAATGAACTATTCATTTTTGGCAGGATGAGTTCTGATGGTTAGCATGCCGAAATGTGGTTTTGATAGTCTATCGTTTACAATTATTTACCACCAAAACGCGCACCGCACTTTAGAGCAGTGAGTGCGCTATAATAATAATAATAGTCAAATCTTACTGATCGGGGTGGGTGCTTCAATCTAGATGCCTTCTCTATAAAATAGGCTATAATTTCAAAATTAAAGAAGTGCATGGTGAACATTACCTTCTATACAAAATCTTGGTGATCAAAACCATCTTGATTTCCCAGCAATACGTAAAAAGAGCTGTGGAAAAACATTGGGAACAATCGCCACGTGACTACAGTCTGCTGAGTTGTTGTTCAATATTCCTGCCAACAGAGCGTGAAACTGGCATTTGTATCAAACCACTTTGATGCCTGTTCGTGCATACAAAAGCGATGAGGCTTCGCTAATGCTATAAATTGTAGCTTTAAAGTGTTTCTTTTCCTGTGACATATTCTTATCCGGGAAGAGTTTTTCTCTGCAAGTAAGAACGCAATTTCAACAGATAAAAAGAAAAATAAAGCGAATCAGCTACGAATAAAAGAAAATTAACTTGACTGCTTTTTTTATTTAAATCGTCAAATGTGCGCTGCAGAAAGATGAAGTGAAAACAACATATTTCAAGTACTAAACGTGTTTACACTAAAATAAAACTTCACCATGACGGTCAAATCCAACTTAGTTAGTTAAGAGTAGCCCAAGGCACCAACGAGATGGTTAAATCCTCTTAATTAGTCAGGTAACAGTAGCCCAAGACACCAACGAGATGGTTAAATCCTACTGAGTAGTCAGTTAAGAGTAGCCCAAAACACCAGCGTAATGGTCAAGTCCTAGTAATTAATCAGTCAAGAAGTAATAGTGACTGTTTTTGCACTAGTTTATTAATTCAAAGTCACAACAGGAGAAAGCTTTATCTTTGAACGAAACTCTAAATACTGTGTACATACAAAAGGAAGAGTGTTCACTTAAGTTGCCAACATTTAATTTGTGTTTATCACACAGTTGATCTCGATGTTACAAAACTTTCGAACCGGACTGTTATTATTCACAGACACATGACACGTGGTTAGAACCATAGTTTATGTTCATCTGTAATTAATATAAGGAAGCTTGAGAGGTAAGACTTTATAATAATTGATTTGGCCCGGCATGGCCAGGTGGGTTAAGGAGTTCGACTTGTAATCCGAGGGTCGCGGGTTCAAATCCCCGTCGCATCAAACATGCTGGCCCTTTCAGCCGTGGGGGCGTTATAATGTGACGGTCAATCCCACTATTCGCTGGTAAAAGAGTAGCCCAAGAGTTGGCGGTGGGTGGTGATGACTAGCTGCCTTCCCTCTAGTCTTACACTGCTAAATTAGGGATGGCTAGCACAGAAGGTCCTCGTACAGCTTTGCATGAAATTCAAAATCAAAAACAAAAAAGCAAATAATTTATTTCATGTAATAATAAAAAAACTTAATTTATAGAAACGTTAACCAAGCTAGAGTTTTACTGCACGAAACTCAATAAATTTTTCACGTTGAAAATTGTTTTATTTCTTTTTATTGAGCAATAAATGTATAAGTTAAGTGAACGTTTTAGGTTGACACTCAGTGTAGATTTGATTAAATATTACCCATCATAACTTCACTTGCGTTATGTAATTTCTTCGAATCTTTGATGTAATCCAAGTAATTTAGGTACGCTTCACTCTATCAGTTTAAACAAGCGTTAACGAAAATAATTTATGTCTTCAGGCCTTCTTTCAGTTTATGAAGCATTTGAATTTAAGAGAAATATTTGACATGACTGTTTACTATTTTCGATAAAAAACGTTTTGTGAAATAAAATAACATTATAACACTTTTCAGATAAGCCATTATTAACTTCTTTTTTCTTAGTGGTAAACAAAGTAGCACTCCAAAACTTATTTGAGAGATATTTTCTTTAACTCATTGTAGTAAATTATCTTTACCTTTATACTAATTTTGGATCATATCTTCTATTGTGGTCCATGGCTCAGTGGTAATTTTGAGGGCCTAAAACGCACAAAAAAACGTGTTTAGATAGATAGCCGCGGTAGGCACAACACAGATTCTATAACTTTATGTATTGTAAGAAACTTACAAACACACAAATTATAATCCGTTGTAGCTAAAGAGTGTACACAGTGAGCTATCTGCACTTAGCCCACGACGAATATTAAGACCCAATGTTTCAGTGCTATATATTTTCAGACTTACCTCTGAGAAATTGAGAGATTACTGTGATATTGTCCAGTTTTATAATATCTAAAATAACTAAACCTGGTCCATTAAAGTAAAAACACTAGTTATAACTTAGCCAAACCGGATCCATTAATGTAAACACCAGCTATAAAATAACTAAACCTAGTCCATTAAAGTTTGTTTGTTTTTCGAATTTCGCGCAAAGCTACTCGAGGGCCATCTGCGCTAGCCGTCCATACTTTAGCAGTGTAAGACTAGAGGGAAGGCAGCTAGTCATCACCACCCACTGCCAACTATTAGACTACTCTTTTACTGTCACATTCTAACGCCCCCACGGCTGAAAAGGCAAGCACGTTTGGTGCGATGGGGATGCGAACCCGCCACCCTCACATTACGAATCGCACGCCTTAAACCACCTGGTCATGTCAGGCACGGTTGAAGTAAAAACACTAGTTATAACTTAGCCAAACGGGATGCATTAATGTAAACACCAACTATAAAATAACTAAACCTGATCCATTAAAGTAAAAACACCAGTTATAAAGTAGCCAAACCGGATCCATTAATGTAAACACCAGCTATAAAATAACTAAACGTGGTCCATTAAAGTAAAAACACTAGTTATAAGTTAGCTAAACCGGATGCATTACGGTCAAACGCCAGTTATAAAAAAAAAACTTTGATTCGAAGCCGTTTACTAAAAAAAGGTAGAAGTACAAACGAAATGCTTGAAATTCCGGTTATCTATGGTGGTCAAAGCTGTTCTGATATGCCATTGGTGAAATGTTAAAGAACGCAACGTGCTTTACGAACGTAAAAACAAATTAAAATTTTTAACATTTGAACCAGAGTTACCATTAATTCGGTACTTTGTGTTTGGTGAAGCTAATGCTAATATCGAAATTATGAAGCAAGTTAAAACCGGTTTTATTTTGTTTATGTCAGAGTTTGGAAATAAACCATGTGATAAGTAAAACAACTGTGCATTAAAATTTTGCTCACTTTCTAGGTCGAAAATGCTGTAATTCATTTTGTTGATACGTAATACGTACATATACACATTGCTGGCCAAAATCTTAAGGCCAATGAACATAAAGAAAAAATATGTATTTTGCGTTGTTAGACTCAACCATTTATTTGAGTAGAGCTTCGAAAGATGAACATAAGAAAAGGAAAAAAAAACTTTTTAGCATTTAATAGGGAAAATGTAAACACCATGAAATTAGCCTAAATACTAGTTGATCAAAAGTTTAAGACCATACTAAAACGAAGCGTTAATCGGTAAACACGACGAAATTTAGTCATTTGTGTTCAAGCATTAGCGTTATCAGCATCTCCCACTGACGTCTCCTGTGTTACATTGGGTAAAAACATGGCAAAGGCTAAAAAGTTCGCACAGTTTGAACTTGGCAGAATTGTCGAGCTGCAAAAGCAAGGTCTCCCTCAACGTGCCATCGCTGGTGAGATTGGACGTAGTAAAACTGCTGTTGCAAATTTTTTAAAAGACCCTGAGGGATGCGAAACGAGAATTTCAAATGGTCGGCCTAAGACAATTTCGCAGGCGTTGAGCAGGAGGATTCGAAGGGGTTGTCTGGCAAGACACCAGCCGATCGTTGAAGCAGATTAAGGCCCTTACGGACGCAGAATGCAGCTCAAGAACAATAAGACGGCATCTAGGAGAGAAAGTCTTTAAAAACCATAAACGTCTTCAATGGCCACGCCTCCTTCCACACCACGAAACAGCTCGGTTAAACTTTGCTGAGAAGCAACAAACATGGGGCGTAGAAAAGTGGACGAAGGTTTTGTTTTCTGATGAGAAAAAATTTAACCTGGAATGTTCAGATGGCTTCCAACGTTACTGGCACGATAAGGATATCCCACCACAGATATGTTCTACACGACACAGTGGAGGAGGTTTCATCATGATATGGAGTGTTTTCTCCTTCCTTGGAACAATGGAGCTTCAGGTTATATAGGAGCGTCAAACAGCAGCTGGCTACATTGGCATATTAGAGAGAGCATCCTTATTGACTGAAGACCCTCACTTGTGTGGAAATGACTGGATCTTTCAGCTGGACAACGCTGCAATCCACAATGCTCGCAGAACAAAGGACTTTTTCATGGCGAATAACGTGATTCTTTTGGACCATCCAGCGTGTTCGCCCGAACTGAACCCCATTGAAAATGTTTGGGGGTGGATAGCAAGGGAAGTTTATAGAAATGGACGTCAATTCCAAACAGTGCATGATCTTCGTGAAGCAATCTTCACCACTTGGAATAACATTCCAACCAGCCTTCTGCAAACGCTTATCTCGACCATGCCAAAGCGAATGTTTGCAGTTATTCGCAATGACGGCCGTGCAACTCACTACTGAAACCTCTTGTTGGACATTTCAAACTCTGTTTAGGACCTCTTTTTAGTATGGTTTTAAACTTTTGACCAGCTAGTACTTAGGCTAATTTCATAATTTAATTTTCCCTATTAAATGCTAAAAAAGTTTTTTATTTTTATTTTCATCTTTCGAAGCTCTACTCAAATAAGTGGTTGAATATAACAACGCAAAATGCATATTTTTTCTTTATGTTCATTGGCCTTAAGATTTTGGCCAGCAGTGTATATATTTATTACAGGGTCTTAAAACGTTTTATGTGGTCTTCAGGCCCTTTGACATTTAGTACCGGTTTTATAATACTCTTTGACAGTTGGCTCAGGAAATTTGAATATTTCTTACGGGACCTATTAATTTGTGTGGTATTCAGGTCCTTTGATATTTAGTACCGGTTTCATAATACTACTCAACAGTTGGTGCTTGAAACCTGATTATTTCGTACAGGATATGTCAATTTATATAGTATTCAGGCCCTTTGATATTTAATATGTATCAATATTCGATATAATTACTATATTCGTAAAACGTTTTACAAAAATAACGTGTTCAAACACCAATGTCAACAAGAAATGGAAATCTTTATTACTTCATGCATTATTACTGAAAGTATTCAGGTCTCATTATTACTGGTTGAAGTCGTGGTTCATAAGAACAATCTAACATGTGGAGCTGTGAAGGTCAGAGACTTCAATAAAGTTACTATGAGAGAAATGTGCCCAGATAGAAAAATAAAAAAAAGATGAATTATGTCAGACAGAAGTCCGTTTGTGGTATCCCAATATCCAATATTACCTACTTAAATCACTCACTTTTATTAAAATATTGAAGACGATATTAATCACAGACTTACATTAACTTGTATTCATCTTTGCACTGCTCTTACACGTGAAGTGTCTTATGAAAGCTACAATTATAAGTTCTATAAAATGACCACTGTTAATAAAAATTGACCAAAGTGATAACTACGTGTAGAACACCTGTGGAAGTTTATGCAACATTTGCCAACATCACTCAAGATATAAACATATTTTCCCCTTATTACGAAAGAGTAAACTATGAGAATTTTGTTATTGCTACGTCTGTTTGTTCACAAACGAGTTCTGTTTCCTGTTGACTGTACGTAGTACAAGTTTTCTCGGTTGCTGGTTCGTAAACGTTAAAATGTTTATGCTCATTAATGTTTCTAAATGTGAACTGATTGCTAGAAGGTAAATATCCAGATACATCTTTTTGTTTCATATCATTGGAGAGCTTGACATATTTATGATTATATGTATGTACACCAACAGACGGACAAACAGATAGGTAAGTATTTAGACAAACAGACAGACAGGTAAATAGATATTTATACTATTTGATATCTTTCAAACGTTTGTCATCGCTATGAGGGTATATATAAAGAAACAGATGGAAAGATATCTTACTGTTTCATATCATCAGCTAGTTTTATGTTTACTAGAATACCCACATGCCATAAAATAATGGAATATTAACAAAGTGACATCGATAGTGTATTTATGTAATGAATAATTCTAAAAGGGTTAATAAAGACATTTATTAAATAACTTAATAAGTATTAAATTTAAACTTATCAATATACTATGAATGTTACTTAAAACTACGAAAATCTTTCCGCAAGACAAAATATACAAATGGCTAATTTTAATTAACAAGAACATTCAGTTAAAAAATTAGACTTTATCCGTGATAAAAAACTGTAGTTATTGTAAATAGATTTTATTTTGTTTTTACTTATCCTAACTCACGTTATATTAACTTTTTACTATCGAAGTAAAATTATCAACAATATACTTAGCACATGGCTTCTCATTTCATGAAACGTGTAATATTTCTCAGTACATCAAACTGGTAAAGCTAGAAATAATTTCCACACTATCTCTTCAGCTCCTGTTTCATTTGATAAGGTATGAATAAAGAACTGTACGATTATGTGAATAACTGTCTCGGCTTGTAGATAGTACAGCTGATAAAGTATGGTGGCCATCCCTTCCAATCAAGGTACAGCTAACAAAGTATGGTACCCATCCCTTCCAATAAGGATAAAGTTAACAAAGTGTGGTGCCATTTCTTACACTAACAAGGTACAGCTAACAAAGTGTGATGCCATCTCTGACACTAACAAAATTCAACTCAACTTAATCCCAACTTCGAAGCGACTCCGACATCAGGAGCCAAGTGTGTAAAGCACCTTTAACAGCTGTTGTTACATGACTATTGATCGTAGGAATACGAAGTTGTATGTTGCCCTCTGTTTTCTATATTAATACATATTAAAGAAGCAGTGAATCCCTCTATAAAACCTAATCAAGAGAGAATCTCGTACATAACATTCCAAAATAACTAGATAGGTAAACAAAAGATGAATGGCATGTATGTAAAGACAAACTGGTTGATAACGAACGCTGAGGAGAACATTTATAGAATTACAAATGATAGTATACAGACGGATATACGTAACAGATACATGGGCAACACATATGAAGGATGGCGACTCTTGATAAAGAGAAAACTGAAGAAGACATATATACATACGTACAACAGTTCTACAGATAAATAGAAATATATTTCTCATCCATACATTACTGTTAGACTCTAATCATGTACCTCAACTGAATGTTAAAGATCTTCGCTCCAGTTTAATTAATACATGATTTAGGATTCAAATTAACGGTTACTCTTTTCAAGGTTAATGATTTACTGATGGAATCTAAGTCGAGACCCTTAGGGGCCTCATATCTACCCAAGTGTGACAACCGTACAGCAGATGAGCAAACATTGCTTGATGCTAAATCTACCTATTAACTAGGAAGCGTGGTTAGGTGCTCTTTAGGCAATTAAACTGCTGAATTTTCTGTCAAATTAGAAGAGTTGTCTAGGATTCTAGGAAGGTCTACCTGATTAGGTTCTTTGGTTCTTCGAGAAACTCGATATTGATTCCACTTCTAGGTGTTTACCTGTTTCACTGGCTTTCCATCTATTCTGTTGCTCATGTTGCACTATGTTACAAATTAAACTAGCAGTCAAGAGTCTTCTGTGTAGCAGTTTTAACCACAGAACGTACAGTACAAAAGTTAATCTCTGTGGAGTTTTGACGACAATATCCCAGAACACACAGTACGAGCGTTAACCTCTGTAGCAGTTGTAACACAATATTCCAGAAAACACAATAGAAATTTTAACTTCGATATATTAACGTTAAATTTCTATATCAGTTTTAACCACAACACCTGAGAACACACAGTGCAAACTTTAACTTGGATATATTAACGTTAAACCTCTGTATCAGTTTTAACCACAAAATCTCAGAACACACAGTACAAACTTTGACTTGAATATACTGAAACATGCTGTGATCCAACAGTACACACACGCGTTGTGACAAGACGTGATACCCAACACTATGCAACATGTGTTACATGAATGCATATCTATTAATTCAGGTTTTATAATGATATGTTTGTCCCCCCCACTCCATACACACACTTATAGCGAGACCAAATTTGGTAATGGATATAGGATGTTCTTGTCTATATAGTATATTCCCTGTCGATGTGATATCAAGGTGAGTTATATACGTTAAAACAATCACTTACGTATGATGCACCAGAACATGACATCTGATTTTGTGTTCTAGGGATGTACTTCGTTTGCAAGTATGTTCACTTCTGCACTCACAAGCTAACGGAACCACATGTGAAGGGATGCTCGGTTATCACGACAGGGTGTCCTAACTCATTATTATTATTTGAATATGTAACCCCGTCATTATTATTATTTGAATATGTAACCCCGTCATTATTATTATTTGAATATGTAACCCCGTCATTATTATTATTTGAATATGTAACCCCATCATTATTATTATTTGAATATGTAACCCCATCATTATTATTATTTGAATATGTAACCCCATCATTATTATTATTTGAATATGTAACCCCGTCATTATTATTATTTGAATATGTAACCCCGTCATTATTATTATTTGAACACGTTATCTCCTTACCCAACCTGTTGAAGTGACTGTAAATAACAGAGGAGCTTGATTCTTACATGGGGCATGAATCATGAAGAGGGATCTTGATGAACGTCGTCAGGGGGTACTAGAGAAAAGGATGAGAATACGACATGGTTTCAAAGTAGGTGTGCTTTCCTCTACTTTCTTAGTGTAGCAAACAGGTGTGCTTTCCATTACTGTCTTAATGGAGCAAGCAGGTGTGTTTTCCTTAGCGTCTTAGTGTAACAAGCAGATGTACTTTCCGTTACTGTCTTAGTGTAGCAAGTTTATCCTTGAGTGAAACGACTGCAAGCATCATCTGTTCTGAACACAGTGTTACCCTTACCCTTATATTATTCTTCATTGCCTGTTCTAAATACAGTATTATTCTCATCCTTAAATTATCCTTCATTGTCTGTAAAATAGTGTTACTCTAAGCCTTACGTTATCCTTCATCATCTGTTCTGAACACAGTGTTACCCTAAACTTACATTATCCTTCATCGTCTTTTCTGAACACAGTGTTATCCTTCCCTTTTATTATTCTTCATCGCCTGTTCTAAACACAGTGTTATCCTAACCCTAGCATTCTTCCATTTCTCAGGCGGAAATAAAAATACTGTTAGTTTTTATTAATAGTAATTTAGGTAAACAGCAAATGTTTTTGATACCCTTTGCATCAGTGGAGCAAACTAGGGGAGAGGACAATCGCCCCACTCTAATTTTATATTTTTATTGACAAATATTAAATGTTGGTAACCGAAAAAATTAGTAATTTTACTATTTACAAAGTTTAAATGTCCATTTTGTTGTTTTTCCCCTCATAAACTTTTGGTTCTAACGTATTAATTGCAATTGGTATATGAACTCCAAAACGCACTACATTATCAACAGTTGGTGCATTTTGTAGAAATAAGGGTTTAATCGTGGCCCTACCATCCAATAGTTTGCTGAAATGTCTTCAGTACCCTGAACCGCGTATACACTTGTATGAGTAGGATAAACCATTTCTCCCCACACTAAAATAGTACCACTGTCTTTAATGCCACATACACACGTTTATAAATGAAACTTATAAATCCTAGTTACTTTCCCTGAAATAACTAGCTTTACACAAGGATTTCTTTGTAACTGCCACATGTAAAGAGAAGAACGTACAAAAGAATTGAATGTTTTTGAACAAACCTCTAGATGTGTAGGTGGCGCTATTATTATTGTTTAAACGGCACGAAAACACAAAAAGTTGACACTGTGTTGTTGTTTTTTTGTAGCTATCGGTTATATTATAAGTTGCTAATATTTACATTTTACTATATGTTCCATAAAAATTAGACACGTTTTGATAATATGTTAATAAATAAATTTTAAGTTACCACACTGAAGCTTTCTTCTTGCATCATAATAAATGTCATATATTAAATCACTTTAGTTTAGTTGTATACTTCTACAATTGAGGGCGCGGTGGTGCTGCGTTGCTTCGCTTGAGGTAAATACTTAGCGCCTTATTCTGTCACTTCTGTGAACTTCAACGATTGTATAGCGGTGGTTCTGTAGATACGGACTCTTTGCACCTTACTAACTAAGGCCTTGTTTTTTGAAGATAACAGTTTCGTAAGTCAGCAAAAGAAGAGGTGATCTTAAGTTTAAGAGTCGCGAAGAGAAGTGGACTAACAGTAAGATTTTTTTAATGTGATTCAAAGATTTGTTGATTTAATCAAATCCAAGTTTTATTGCCGTTTTGATGTAAAACTTATTACATGCTCGTCTCTACAGAGGGACCAAAGAAAAACTAACAGCAAAATCTGTTATTCTTATATTATTGAATTAAACAAAAACAAACCCGTTCGATATGGCAGACGTATTTTCAGTGAGCCTGCAGGCTGTGAGTGGCTCAGCCACAATGTTTTCCAGGAAATCTGGTAACCGGACGAGTGATTTTGGGGTAGACGGTGGTTGGAGTTCCGGAGCAGCAAGTCTTCTCTCCCTGTTGACGGTAATCGGCACGAGCCTTTCGATAGTCGGGGTGGTGCTGGCATTCATTACCTATACGCTATTCTCTGACCTTCGGACCGTCAGCGGCACATCTCTGCTAAATCTCCTGACTGCCCTCTTTCTGTCTCACCTCCTTTCCGTCATCGGTGTGGAAAGGTGGATGACCACGGACTCTGTCTGACCCTGGCTTTTCTGCTGCACTACCTGTGGTTGTCGCTGCATTGTTGGTTAACCGTCATGACCCGAGATCTCTTTCGAACCTTCCGTGAAAATGTCAACCTTCAGATATCACCGGTTACTGAGAGTCGTAAGTCATTCCTGAAGTGTGCCCTATTCTCCTGGGGCTTACCGGCAGCTCTGACCTGTCTAGCGGCTTTACTCTACTACAACAGCGGACCTGAGAGCCGTCCGTTAGTGGTTTCTACTTGTTGGCTTGTGGATTATAACACTCTTATGTACACCTTCGAGCTTCCTGCGGCTGTATTGGCCGGAGCTGACCTTTTCTATTTTATCCACTCGGTCATTGCTATCCACTACACTGTGAGCATGCAGATGAATCGTCGCACTGCTGAGAAAATGAGAGCCCGTCGCTGCCTTCAGCTGTTTCTCTACCTGAAAGTCGTTGTATATCAGATAGCCACGTGGTTACTCTGTCTCTTGGCCCAGGTTACCGGGTTCTTTTCTCTCTGGTTTGCTTTTACTCTGTTCGTTTCTCTGCAGGGCTTCTTTGTGGCGATCATATACAGTTGTAATTCTCAGGTTTTCCGACTCTACAGTACATCTCTCAAGAACAGTCGTAAAAAGAAGTTTGTGGGCTATGGCACGTCAGAAGTGGCCCATTCTACAAGCTTGACCCAGCTGACATGGTCCCCTACACCTGACACAGTCTAACACTGTTAGTCTAGGACTTTCATTACTTCTACATAGTGAACCACAAAGTGAAATAATTTTTGGGACAATCGGGACCAGCCCAACCCATGATAGTTGGATCAGTGGAGAACCAACATTATAGATATAACGTGTTAATTTAATTTATCCTGTATTCCATACATGCCGATTAATGTATCATGTCATTGAGTCTATCATTATACCATTGACGTATCTTTAACAACCAGCGAGATCTCTCTACCTAGAAACACTGAAGAATTTTGTCTTCCACAACCACCACGACTCAACATTTCTGTGAATGATATTTTCTACCAACATTGGTTAGTGATACTATCCACAATGGACACGACTTTGTTAGTGTATACCACTGTCTAAATTCTCCTTGATATAACAGTGCTGACAAATGATCTTTCAACTTCAAATAACAACCTAGAACTATTACATCTGTTACGTTCCAACTACATGTGATAGGAGAATTCCATTGATGACGAAGAAACTTGACGTTTAAACACACACTTATAGGAACAATGTTCAGAAAAGATGCCTCTTGAAACTGTGGATCTTTGAAACAGGTTCTTGTGCAACAGGAACCCTGTGATGAAGTCTCGTTAATTCCTGTATTAGACACGTTTTCCGCCCCTGTTCAAGTAATATCCATTTTGTATACAGTGTGATTCAAAGAAATCTTCAACATCTAAAATAATTATATCTTAAAATTATAACTGTATTGAAGAGGTAGAATATGTTAAGTGTTATTTAGGAAGTATCGAGATAATACTTTGTGTTTTAAATACCCTGTGATACTTGATGTTACAATAATACCAAATTGGAGATATGTCTAAATGGTTTGTAAGTGTGCAATATATTGTGAGATTAGTAACCAATGTTCAAACAGGCTATGGTTACTTTGTTTAGGGCTATACATGACGACACACCTTCTGTGACAGTTGAGATCACCCAGTAAATGTTTGGCAGATGTAGTGTTATTAATATGTAGCTTGTTTCTATTGCTTCCGCTCTTAGCATTTCCAGGTTTGTTTAGTTTTTTTTCCCTGAATTAAGCTTATAATTATCGATATGTTTCGAAGAAAGTAATATTTAAGATATTCGTGCATATATCACATGGTATAATTGGAAGTGTTAAGTTTACAAACAGTATGAGTAATATACTGAAATAAATTTGTAAAAAAATATAAATTCCACTTATAATAACACAGTAAATGGATGTTGTGTTTACAACGATATCTTTCATATTGTAAACATCAGTGTTGTTGGGCATATATCCTGTCTAAATTGAAAAGCTGTCGAAAGGCAAATAAAGATTTATTGTTGGATAAAATACGTCATGAGATTCAAGAAGTCTTCAAATCCTTTTTAGACGAAATTCAAAAGTAAACATATTATTATTGAAAAGATAAACAACATACAGAGTTTGTATTGAAACAAATAGGAAAGAGACAATATATACAGTTCTTCGAAAATGTTCATTAAAATTTAATTTCTCTCACAACGAAGTTAAAATATATTTTTGTTGTGAAGGGAAAAACTGATGGATTCTGAACAATGAACAAACATCCTATGTTATCGTTAAATGGATAATTAACGGCTCGTTTAACGTTCCTAGCATAGACTAATAAGGGTTAAAAGGCGTAGAAGAGAATTATCTTCGGTTTTAGTAGCCACATCATGATCAGGGTCGCGTGGTTCTACGTGCAGTTAAACTATACAGGAACTAAAAAATTGGCATTTTCTGTCTAAGTGAAACGATATGCGCATGTGTGTCTTTTAGGCGTAATCAGCAGGAAATACAGCTTATGTTCGTCTGCATTAATTATACTTTTTAATACCCCAATCACTAGGCTACGCCTCATCCTTGTAATATAACTCAGTGAAATTGTTAGAGGAAGGAACAGTGTTGACCGCGAAAAGACAGTTTAACAATATTTTGTGAAAGTATTGAGAAATACTATTTCAGTAATAAGTAAAAAATTGACCCAAGTGATACAGCTTTAAAGCAATATATATTCAGAAATACGGAAAGATAGGAATTAGAAACAGTTATTAAACATTAATTTGTTAGATGTAGGTAGTTAATATTACCAGTAGATACATCCGGTTAAATTTGTTAGATGTAGGTAGTTAATATTACCAGTAGATACATCCGGTTAAAGTCGATGGACATCGCGACACCACCAGTCACTTTCATTTCCAGTGTATCTTGACAACTTCTTGTTTTCCATGATACGAGTTCCCTTTCAATTTTAATACTGACTCTCATATAGCAGAGCTTGACACTTGGCCCAACTCGTTTCTTTGGGAAATGTCCAGAAATATAACAAAATACATGAATTGTTTGTAGAAAGACATTGTTTTAACCGCTTGGGGGTATAAAAATGAAAGTCGGATCGCACTACTGGATTTCATAACATATCCCAAGAGGTGCAGGGGGTGATGTTAGACAGTTACCTCCCTTCTAGTCAAACAGTTAAAAATTCAGACAGCTATGCGTATGCCATAGGATAAATGTCTATGCAGGCTTATATAACAAAATATCAATATAGTAATAAATATGTTACATTCAAATGACTATTAACTGTCAACTAAACAACTGTTAACTGCCAAATAAACAATTTCAGTGTAAAAACATAAATGTTAACTGTCAACTAAACAATTTCAGTCTAAAAACATCAATGCTGCCTGTCATATAAACAAATTTCAGTGTTAAAACATAACTTTTAACTGTCAAATAAACAACTTCTGAGTTAAGACATCACTGTTAACTGTAAATAAACAATTTCAGTGTTAAGACATCACTGTTAACTGTCTAATAAAAAATTTCAGTGTTAAAACATCACTTTTAACTGTCAAATAAACAACTTCAGTGTTAATATATCAATGTAAACTGTAAATAAACAATTTCAGTGTTAAAACATCACTGTTAAACGTACATAAGCAACTTCAGAATTAAAACGTCATTCTTAAATGTTAAATAAAGAACTTCAGTGTTAAAACATAAATGCTAACTGTCAAATAATCAACTTCTGTCTTAAAAATCACTATTAACTGTTTGACAAACAACTTCATTGTTAAGACATCACCGTTAATTGTCAAATAAAGAACTTCAGTGTTAAAATATCACTGTTACCTGAGTAATAAAAAACTTCATCGTTAAAACATCACTCTTAACTGTGTAATAAACAACTTCAGTGTTATAACAGCAATGTAAACTATCAAGTAACCAATTTCATTGTTAAGACATCCTCTTAACTGTTAAATAAACAATTTCACTGTTATAATGTCAATGTTAACTGTCAAATAAACAACTTCAGAGTTAAAACATCAATATTAACTGTTAATTAAACAACTTTAATCTAAAAATCTCTCTTAACTGTCAAATAAAGAATGTCAATGTTAAAACATCACCGTTACCTGAGTAATAAAAACTTCACTGTGAAAACAGCAATGTTAACTGTCAAATAACCAATTTCAGTGTTAAGCTATCAATGTTAACTGTCAAATAAACAACTTTAGTCTTAAAATCACTATTAAGTGTCTAATAAACAACTTTTGTGTTAAGATATCCTCTTAACTGTCAAATAAATAATCTCACTGTTATAATATCAATGTTAACTGTCAAATAAACAACTTCAGAGTTAAAACATCAATATTAACTGTCAAATAAGCAACTTTAGTCTAAACATCTCTCTTAGCTGTCAAGTAAACAACTTTAGTGTTGAAACAGCAATGTTAACTGTCAGTGATGTCGAGAAAACCCACTTGTAGAGAAATAAATATGCAAAAACGGCTCGTTTGGGTTGAGAAAATATAAAATACAATGTGATAACTGCCACGACTTTTGTATTGGAGAAACAAGTAGAAAAATGGAAACCAGATTCAAAGAATAAAAAAAGTCACCTTCACACGTTTTCGAACACTGCAAGTCAAATAAACACAAAATAACCATAGAAAACACTCAAATACTAAATAAAGAAACAAACATAAACAAACGCAAAATTAGAGAAGTTTTATTTATACAACAACTTAAACTCAAAATAAACCAATACAGAGGAACGCCTTTATACCTATATTAAATATAATAAAATAAAATTATATATTCAAACATCTAACACCGCCCTCTACATTCCGACACTCAGTTACACAACCCCTTCCAAACATGTGGTCAACTTCCGGTCAGTTACTTCTTTCTTTCTTTGTGAACCTGATGATGACCGAAGAAGGTCG
Source organism: Tachypleus tridentatus (assembly GCF_004210375.1). NCBI lineage: Eukaryota > Metazoa > Arthropoda > Merostomata > Xiphosura > Limulidae > Tachypleus > Tachypleus tridentatus. The sequence goes on from NC_134834.1 coordinate 151,937,626, forward strand.
AAACGTTGTTCGCTCTTCTACGCAAAATATTTTCTCAACCAAAACGAGCCGTGTTTGCATATATAAATGTTAACTGTCAAATAGATAACTTTTGTGTTAAGACATCCTCTTAGCTTTCAAATGAACAATTATCGTGTTAAGACATCACTGTTAATTGTCAAATAAACAACCTTAGTGTTGAAACATCACTGTTACCTGAGTAATAAAAAACTTTAATGTTAAAACAGCAAAGATAAGTGTCAAATAACTAATTTCAGTGTTATGACATCACTGTTAGCTGTCTAAAAAACAACTTTAGGGGTAAAACATCACCTTTAACTGTCAAATAAAGATCTTCTGTGTTAAGATATTCTCTCAGCAGTCAAGTAAGGAATTTCAGAGTTAAGACATCAATGTTCACTGTCAAAGAAACAGCTTCAATGTTAAAATATCACTGTTAATTGTCAAATAAGCAACTTCTGTGTTAAGACATCCTCTTAACTGTCAAAAAGCAATTTCAGTGTTAAGACATCACTGTTTACTGTCTAATAAAAACTTCAGTGATAAACCATCACTATTAAATGTAAATGAACAATTTCAGTGTTAAAACATTATTTTTAACATTCAAATACAGAACTTCAGTGTTAATACATCACTGTTAACTGTCAAATAAATAACTTCTGAGTTAAGACATCCTCTTAGCTCTCAAATAAACAATTATGGTGTTAAGACATCACTGTTAATTATCAAATAAGTAACCTCAGTGTTAAAACATCACTGTTAACTGAACAATAAATAACTTCAATGTTAAAACATCACTGTTGACTGTCTAATAAACAACTTCAGTGTTAAGACATTACTCGTAACTGTCTAATAAACAACCTCATTGTTAAGACATCACCATTAACTGTCAAATAAAGAACTTTAGTGTTAAAACATCACTCTTGACTGTGTAATAAACAACTTTAATATTAAAATAGCAAAGATAAGTGTCAAATAACCAATTTCAGTGTCATGACATCACTGTTAGTTGTCTAAAAACAACTTTAAGGTTAAAGTAATGACTATGGACATCATTGTTGTTTATTAACAAAAATTATTAGTTTATATCTAAATAGTACAGTGAAAGAAAAGACTACGCATATCATTGTTTTTAATTAACTAAAATTATTAATACATCTTTAAATAGTTCAGTTAAAGTAATGACTACGAACATCGTTGTTGTTATTACCTAATAGTATTGATGTATCTTGAAACAGTAGAATTAGAATAATGACTATAAACATCATTGTTGTTTATTAATTAACATTATTAACGTATCTTGAAACAGTACAGTTAAAGTTATGAGTATGGACGTCATTGTTGTTTATTAACCAACATTAGTAGTATATCTTTAAAGAGTAGATTAAAGTATAGACTATGGACATCATTGTTGTTTATTAACAAATATTATTAATGTATCTTCAAACAGTAGATAAAAGTAATGATTGTTGACATCATTGTTGTGTATGAACTAATATTATTAATCTATTTTTAAACAGTTGGTTACAGTAAATACTGTGGATATCATTGTAGCTCATCAACTAGCATTATTTATGTATCTTGTGAGAGCACGTTAAAGAAATGACGATGGACATCAATGTTGTTTATTTATTAGCATATCTTAAATAGATTTAGCTAAAGCAATGACTAGGAACGTCTTTGTTCTTTTTAACAAATATTAATGATGTATCTTCAAATAGTAGGTTAAAGTAATCGATATGGATATCATTGTTGTTTATTAACTAACATTATTAATGTATTTTGAAACAGTACCTTTAAAATAATGACTATGAACATCATTGTTGCTCATTAACTAATATTATTAATGTATCTTGAAACAGTACAGTTAAAGTAATGATTATGGATATCATTATTTTTTATTAACTAACATTATTAACGTAACTTTAAATAGTAGGTAAAAGCAATCACTACGGGCATCATTGTTGTTATTAACTAATATTTTTAGTGTATCTTTTAACAGTACAGTTAAAGTAATGACTATAGACATCATTTTTGTTATTAACTAATATTAATAATATATCTTGAAACAGTAGGTTAAAGTGATGACTATGGACATCATTGGTACTATTATCTAATATTATTAATGTATCTTGAAACACTACAGTTAAAGTAATGATCATGGATATCATTGATTATTATTAACTGATATTATTAATCTATCTTGAAACAGTATAGTTAAAGTAATGACTATGGACATCACTCTTGTTTATTAATTAAAATTATTAATGTATCTTTAAACAGTAGGTTACAGTTATGACCATGAGCATCATTGTTGTTTATTAACGAACGTTATTAATGTATCTTTAAATAGTACAGTTAAAGTAAAGACTACGCAGTCATTGTTTTTAATTAACTAGCATTATTAAGGTATATTTAAATAGTACAGTTAAAGTAATGTGTATGGACATCGTTGCTGTTTTTAACTAAAATTATTGATGTATCTGAAAGAATAGCTAAAAGTAATAACTATGGATGTCATTGTTGTTTATTAACTAACATTATTAATTTATCTTTGAACAGTAGGTTAACGTATCACTACCGGCATCATTGTTGTTGTTATCTAATGTTATTAGTGTATCTTTTAACAATACAATTAAAGTAATGAGTATATACATAATTCTGGTTATTAAATAATATTATTAATATATTTTGAAGCAGTAGATTAAAATGATGACTCTAGACATCATTGTTGCTATTAACTTATGTTATTAATGTACCTTGAAACACTCCAGTTAGAGTAATTTATGACTATGGACATTATTAATTAAGCAACATTAATAAGTACCTCTATAATGTTGGTTAAAGTAATGACTATGAACATTATTGTTCTTAATATGTAATATTATTAATGTATCTTTAAACATTAGGTTAAAGTAATGACTATGAACATTATTGTTCTTAATATGTAATATTATTAATGTATCTTTAAACATTAGGTTAAAGTAACGACTATGAACATCATTATTGTTTATTAACTACCATTATTAACGTATATCGAAACAAAATTATAGTTAAGGTAATTACTATGGAGATCATTCTTATTTATTAAGTAATATTAATAAGTATCTATTAACATTTGGTAAAGTAATGACTATGGACATCATTGTTGTAATGAAATAGCATTATTAGAGTATCTTTAAATAGCATAGTTAAAGCAGTGACTATGGACTTTGTTGTTGTTTGTAACTAATATTATTGATGTATCTTTAAACAGTATGTTAAAGTAATGACTATTGGCATCATTATAACAATATGCAAACAAATGGACTAAGCATGGGCAACCCAGTTTCACCAATTCTAGCCAATATTTTCATGACATAAGTTGAAACACAAGCAATTAACACAGCATTACATCCACCACTATACTGGTACAGATATGTAGATGACACGATTGCGGAATTCACATCTACAAAACAGACACTTAATTTTTTTCAATCACATTAACTCTATACATCCCAACATTAACTTCACGTGTGAACAGGAAGAAAGCAATCAAATATCATTTATTAACCTCAAAATTACAAAAACCGATGCACAATTTAAAACAGAAATCCATCGAAAAATCACCCATACTGAACTATACATTCCTTGGGACTCAGCACATGAAAGGAAACAAAAACTCAACATACTAATAAACCAAATAAACACAGCCGTAAAACTATGCTCACCAGATAAAACTAACGACGAATTAGACAAAATAAAACAATACTTCATCAACATCAATAAGTTTCCTCCACAAACCGTAGAAAACATTATACACACACACCTAGACAAAAAGCAAAATCAACTAACAAAAGTAAATATATCCCACGAATTAAAAAATCACGAAACCATGTACTGCTACATACCATATATTCCCGACATCAGCATAAAAATAACCAATATTTGGCAAAAACTAGTAACAAAATATGACATTCCAGTTAATACCAAATTTATTCAAAAAACTAAGGTTTATACTGTGTAAAAACTACACTGACAAACACCACACCAACATTATTTATAAAATACAATGTGATAACTGCCACGACTTCTATATTGGAGAAACAAGTAGAAAAATGGAAACCAGATTCAAATAACATAAAAAAGTCTCCTCTTTTCTAAAATTGTAGAAAATTCACGAGCGTAATAATCAACCGTGTGTGTGTGTCACCTTCACACGTTTCCGAACACTGCAAGTCAAATAAACACAACATAACCATAGAAAACACTCAAATACTAAATAAAGAAACAAATAGAAACAAACGCAAAATTATAGAAGCCTTACTTACACAACAACTCAAGCCCAAAATAAACCAATATAAAGGAACACCTTTATACCTATATTAATAAATATAATCAAACATCTAAGCACGCCCTCTACATTCCTACACTCAATTACACAACCCCTTCAAACGCGTGGTCAGCTATCGGTCAGTTATCTCTTTCTTTCCTTGTGAATCTGACGATGACCGAATAAAGTCGAAACGATGTTCGCTCCTCCACATAAAATTTTCTCAATCCATACCAGCCGTTTTTACATGTATATTTTTCTCTACTAGTGAGTTTTCTCGTCATTACTGATTATTATTGGCATCATTGTTTTTTATTAACTAACATGACTAATGTATGTTTAAAAATACAGTTAAACTAATGACTATAAACATCATTCTTGTTATTAACTAATATTATTAAAGTATTTTGAAACAGTACAGTTAAAGCAATGACTATGGATATCATTTTTGTTTGTTAACCAACATTGTTAATGTACATATAACAGCAGGTTAAACTTATGACTGTGGACATCAGTGTTGATTATTAATGTATTTTAAACAATTCTGTTAAACTAATGGCTATGGACATCGTTGTTCTTTGTTAACTAACATTATTAATGTATCTTGAAACAGTAGAGTTAAAGTAATTACTATGGATATGATTATTGTTTATTAACTAACATTATTAATGTATCTTTGAATAGTAGGTAAAGTATTGACTATGGACACCATTGTTGTTTATTAACTAATATTATTAATATATCTCTAAATAGTACAGTTAAAGTAATGACTATGGATATCGATTTTGTTATTAGATAATGTTATTGATGTATCTTTAAAGAGTAGGTTAAAGTAATGACTATGGACATCAATGTTTATTATTAACTAATATTATTATTATATCTTGAAACAATACAGTTAAAGTAATGACTATAGACATCATTGTTTTTATTAACTAACATTATTAACGTATCTTGAATCAGTACAGTTAGAATAATTTCTATGAAGGTCATTGTTGTTCATTAACTAATATTATTAATGTATCTTGAAACAGTACAGTTAAAATAATGATTTTGGACATTACTTTTTTTTGTTAACTGATATTATCAACCTAAAAAAGATTTGAAACATAGTGACTTTGGTATGTTTATTCACTTACTGATATTGCAATGAAGTGAACAGATATCAATGTAAAGAAAGCAATATTTAAATGTAAGTGCTTTGTAAGAATGCGTAGATTATGTAGTGTTCATTGAGGCATCAGGCAATTTTTATGCTACCACCTCTGAGTAATATCAAAAATCTACAAAAATTAGTCTGTATTCTTATACACTATTTCAAAGACGTTTCCTTTTTATCAGAAGTTTCCAGCTGGAGAATTAATATCTCTGTAACTTCAAGCACTGGAAGAAAACGTTGTCATTTATAAACGTTTAAAAGTATTTACTGACTTTTTTCACGTTGTGAACTGCGCTGTGACAAAGGTGTGCAATGGGACTCCACGACTGGAAGGAGGAGAGCTTGTATCTTGGGTGTTTCTAATTCACTTTTGCGTGTAAGTAAGTACAAAGATTTATCTTAAGTTGTATATCATTTATTTTTATTGGCGATCATATCAAATATATGATACAAAGAACATTTTTTCGTTTTCTGGTGTTGCTTGAAAAAGTTGGATTATTGATACAGTAATTGAGCCCCCCCCAGTGTCTCAGCGGTATATCTGCGGACTCACACGCTAAAAATCGGGTTTCGATACCCATGATGGGCAGAGCACACATAGCCCATTGTGTAGCTTTGTACTTAATTCAAAACAACAACAACAACAGTAACTGAATATCACTAAGTAAAAAGAATAAAGAAACAGTATGTGTGACAGATAACTTTGTTAATAATGTTTAAATATTGACTGTTAATTTTATTAATAATATATAATTACTTACTTTGTTGATAGTTATTCACTACCAACTCTTTTAATAATGTTTAACTACTAAATCTGTTAATAAATTTAACTTCAGTTTTATAAGAGTTAGCTACTAATTTTACATATAATGTTTATCTATTAACTTTATTCATAATTAGCAGCGTTGCCCTGGTTTTCAATAAAACTACTCACTATGTTTTCCGGTTATATTATTTCGATAGTTAAAAATGTTTTGTGAGTTTATGAAAAAACCTTAGGCTGAATTTTTAAAATAGACTACGAACCTGTCTTAAATCAGGACTTCCTCATGAACGATGTTTTTCCCCTTTCCCTGCTTGGTAAAATGGGCCTTTGTGGAGAATATATAGATCATCTTATACACGTATGAACGTCGGTTATGGTAAACACGATAAGCCTTGCTCTATTCCTTTCATATACCGCCATCACTTCTCATATATTAAAAGTTCAAACATAAATATGTATGTAATATTATATTCAATTTGCTTTAACGTAAATTTAATATAATTATATTAACGTGATGCCGTATTCACAATATAATATTTATGTATGAAATATACTACAAACAAAATAAAATATTGTATTTTATAATATATTAAAAGAAAGAAAATCCATTTCCAAACATCAAACCACCAGGGGAAGAAAAAGTTGAATAAATACATTCGCTGCCTTAACTTGAACATCGTGTTATCCAGAAAGTGTTATAATATAAGCGTTACTATTTTCACTTACTGCGTATTATGGTAGACAGAATAATTTTATTTTATGATCTAGGTCTACTGTTTTCTTCTTTTACATAAAGCATTGTAATTTAGCATATATTTTGTTCGTGTGTGAGATTAAATATATATATATAGTAGATGTATTATCAACAATCCATAACTAAACAGGCCTTTCTATTCTAGTGCTAATAAAAATATAGTAACAAAAAGAATATAATTTACAGGTTCGACCTGTCTTCTACCTCAAGCAAGAACTCTACCAATAATACTGAGTTGATTTAATTTCAATGCACACAATAAGTATTATAATTTAAACCTTACTCATTTCATGTATTCTATTTTACGGCAGACGGCGTAAATTTACCCTATAGGCTAGCCCAATTGTTTGTTTTTTCACACAAATTTTCAAATTCTGCGTACAGTTTTTTTGTGTGTGTGCGTGCGTGGTTACATAGACTGCTGGCCAAAATCTTAAGGCCAATGAACATAAAGAAAAAAATATCCATTTTGCGTTGTTAGACTCAACCACTTATTTGTGTAGAGCTTCGAAACAAGAACATAAGAAAAGGTAAAATAAAAAAACAAACTTTTTTAGCATTTAATAGGGAAAATGTGAGCACTATGAAATTAGCCTAAATACTAGTTGGTCAAAAGTTTAAGACCATACTAAAAAGAAGTCCTAAACAGGGTTGGAAATGCCCAACAAGAGGTTTCAGTAGTGAGTTGCACGGCCGTATTGCGAATAACTGCAAACATTCGCTTTGGCATGACCGAGATAAGCGTTTGCAGAAGGCTGACTGGAATGTTATTCCAAGTGGTGAAGGTGGCTTCACGACGATCATGCACTATTTGGAATTGACGTCCATTTCTATAGACTTCCATTGCCATCCACCCCAAACATTTTCAATGGGGTTCAGTTCAAGCAAACACGTTGGATGGTCCAAAAGAATCACGCTATTCGCCATGAAAAAGTCCTTTGTTTTGCGAGCATTGTGAATTGCAGCGTTGTCCAGCTGAAAGATCCAGTCATTTCCACACCAGCGGACAAACAAAGATTTTGAGTTATACATATTGTTGTTGTTTAACTACTAGATTTATTAACAGTGTGCAATTATTATCTTTGTTAACATTTTAACTACTAACTGGGTTTAAATCGATTACATAAACACGAAAAAAAATTTCGTTTGGAATTAAAGAGAAACGTAAATTACAAAGATAAACTAAAACTCGACTGTTTTCTAGATATATTCGAAATTCAACTTCCCCCAAAACAACAGCAATAAATTAAAGTGGATGCCAAATTGTATGAGTAGTGTTAACCAAACTATATTATTTGTTCTATTTAACCTTTCTGTTAATAGTTCGTAACTCGGCGGTGAATGTGAAAAACCTGTTAAAATGAAAAGGTTAAAGTGTTTATTTCCATTCCTATATTACTGAGTCGATAGATAACTACGCTTGCCGAAGCCCGTAATTAACTAACAGAAACAACATTTGGTGAAACCTTGAAAATGGCGACACTTCTCAGGATTGATCTGTCGCCATCAAATTGCTCAAATGCGACTAGAAGATTAACTCGAGCTTGCTCGACATAGAGTTTTATGAGATTTCATTTTAAATGTCGTTAGACGATTTCCGGGAAACTATGAAACTGGTAAGAAACATTATCCGTAAACAACTGCTCGACTATAGGATTTTTTAATTTGTTAATAATGTTTACTATTTGCATGCCCCCCGCTACTACAGCGGTATGTTTACGGATTTACAACGCTAAAATCAGGGGTTCGATTCCCCTCGGTGGGCTCAGCAGATAGCCCAATGTGGTTTTGCTATAAGAAAACACAAACACATTACTATCTGCATAGCGTTTAAAATGCTCTACGTGCATATATATATATGTGCATTTATGAGAAAGAAGAAAAATAATTCGCAGCCACAATACAACCATTCAACAGAGGGACACAAACCATAAGTTGGGTCATCATGTAATCTGACCTGGTATGTAGAGGTACCGGGGGAAGTTTAGGATACATCCTCCTTTCAATAGTACCTCAACTTTACCGGCCTCACATGATAAATAAAAATAAAAATTGAGTAGATATGGATGCTATAGCCCACAATGTTCCACATCTTTACCACCTGTCGCTCACAAGCAAAGAGAAAAAGCAACAATAAATAATATAGTACATTACATCAGTGGAAGAGAGAAAACTGCTCTTTCAGTATGATGTTTGGAGTTAAATACCCAGGTTTCGGGGTATTACTATTCTGAGTCTAATCAACCATACTATGGATTATAGTTTCCAATGTTTATTACATTTCCATGCTACTGACAGGACCTTCAGTAGTTCGAAAGAGATCAACACAATAGCCGGTCTTATAAACTCACTATACGTTGGACTCGTAATCCGAGGGTCGCGAGTTTGAATCCAGGTGGCACCAAACATGCTCGCTCAATCCAACTATTCGTTGGTAAAAGAGTAGCCCAAAAGTTATCGGTGAGTGGTGATGACTAGTTGCCTTCCCTCTGGTTTTGCACTGCTAAATGAGCAGATAGACCTTGAGTAGCTTTGCGCGAAAGTAAAAAAAAAACTTACTATAAAACCGCAGAGTTTATTAGTGTTTCAAACTGTTACGTTTATTGTTTCGCAACCACATATTTATAAAAACAACAGCAAGAAAAGCCTTACTAAATGAACATATTTCTCATTCTCAAATAGCCACAGCGTAGCCCGTCCTATTAATCCTAGGCTATTTTTTATTTATACCGAGAAACAGTTTTTCCTCATTATTTGGCCACGGTGTGTTATAAAAGTGTCGGTCAGATCCATTTTTTTTATTAGATTAGCTCAATAATTGACGACAGTGCTGTTGGGTAGCTGATTTTCCTCTAGACTGACAAGTAGAATTTCGGGCGGGTAGTGCAAAATATGTCTTATGTCTCACTTTCAAAAAAGATCCGGATCTAGGAAAGATTTTTTTTTATCTTTAGCGAGGATAAAGGAATCTTTTTGAACATGTTGCTTTGCACAAACTATTCAAAATGTGTACATTGTTGCTCTGACTGGAATTTAAACAAGCTGTTATATCAAATACAATGTTTTATGTATTCAAACTAAAGAAGATTATATTTTACGAGTGTCTCCTGGCGTGCCAGCTAAGCCTATATTTCCATTTCCATAAATATATCTCTCGAGTAAGAAGAGATTCTAAGTCTTGTGTGATAACAAATGATTTCATTTTTTTTTTCAAAAATAAATGAATTGTAAAACTGAACGAAATTGGGGATTTATTCTTTTTGTACCTCTTTCCACAAATGAGCTCGTATTTCTTTGAAAGTTGGGATCCTTTCCACGACGTAAACTATATTAATCCTAGCGAAGCTTTTTCAAAGCTAAGGTTGAATGTATATAAAACATTTTTCCCCTTTTAAAATTATTTTAACTTAAATATCAAAACACTATATTTAAACTCCCACGAAACTAAAGTTGGAAATAAATACTCTCAAATAAAACGTTAACCACTGTGCAGAGTTTTCCTAAAAAGATCAAAGAGCAGGTCTTGCTAGGAGACTATTGTTTCAAGGAATTCAATTTAGGTTTCGGTTTAGCACATTGTTTGTGCACAGTTAATTAATCTAGAATTTAGTATATTGATCTACTACAATATGTCATGTTAAGCTAGAATATAAACTGCGTAGCTAACCTGTCTTTTCTTTAAAACTGTTGATTTTGGATTGATTAACTATCTGCTATCATGAAGTTAATGGTTTACGGAGCGGTCGAGAACATAAGATTAAGAGAAAAACCACATTGTCAACAAATTTACCGAAGTTACATTTTCTGAACGTGTATAATAATGGGATAACATTAGGATGGGGAAAAACACGAATTCATAATTTAATGCTTAAGGTGGCGGTGTTTGGTAATAAAATAGATTTAACTGTATTGTAATTTAAAATAAACTTATATTAAATATTTTTTCATTGTATTAAAATTTCCTTCCATTACTACGGAGGCCAACAGAAAAACCATTTATACAGGTTGATTTGAATACCTCATTCATTACGTTTGTAATCTTATGGCGTCAGGAGATGTGGTGAGTTCAGACAGATAACTATAATATTAAACCGTCTAGTACTGTGCGTATAGATTGGTACACAGTTTACTTCGCACTATATTACAGTTTATTATGATTTTAGTCTATAACAATGACTTTTACTGTGGTCGTGTACAGTATAACATATAGTGCTAACTCACAGTGTAACATGGTATAATGATAGCACAGTTACAGCGTAACATTTCATAGTGTTAACACACTTATCGTGTAATATGTTATAGTGCTAACACACGTTTAGTGTAATATGTTATAGTGCTAACATACAGTGTAACATGTTATAGTGGTTACACACTTACACTGTAATATCGTAAAGTGCTAACACACTTACAGTGTAACATTTCATAGTGCTAACACACATAAAGTGTAAAAAGGTATAGTGCTAACACAAGTACAATGTTATGTTATAGGGCTAACACAAGTATAGTGTTATATGTTATAGTGCTAAAACACTATCGCTAAAAATAAATTCAAGATTATTGAAAAGAAATAAATTATATATCACAAAATACTTTATTAACTATATTAACTACATTAACTTTATTAACTATATTCACTACTTTCACTATATTAACTATATTCATTATATTCCTTGTATACGTGGCTAATACAAGCACTATGTAACAATGTGATATAGGCGGCTAATACCAAAACAACGTAACAATGTGGTGTAGATGGTTGATACCAACACTACGGAATAATGTGGTACAGGTGGTTGATACCAACACTACGGAATAATGTGGTATAGGTGGTTGATACCAACACTACGGAATAATGTGGTGTAGATGGTTGAAACCAACACTAAGTAACAATGTGGTATAGGTGGTTGATACCAACACTACGGAATAATGTGGTACAGGTGGTTGATACCAACACTACAAAATAATGTGGTATAGGTGGTTGATACCAACACTAAGTTAGAATGTGTTGTTGTTTTCTCTCCGAAACTCCCATACTCCTCAAGGTTTGGGTGACACTTTGATTAACCTTTTCTTCCTCGCCTAGATATGGGTTCCTGGAACACAATCGATTACGTGTCTAGCAAGAACCCTGGTGGTTTTGAAGTATTAGAAGCACGCTTTGAAAGGAAAGAACACTTGAAACTTGCTTATTCAGTTAGACAGCTGTTCCAGACGGGTTTATTGTTGAAGTACACCTGTATTCAAACTTGAACACGAACAGCCGATCTCCGTGTGGTAAAGCACTTGAATTGATGATATGAACTGTAAGTGGTCAATAAACTCATCAAAATCTGTGGCAGAGTCGATAAACAAGATTGTATGTTTGTCCTTCGCTCCTCTTGAGTGAAATGGTAATTTTGTTATTTAGATCCATAACAAAGAACGACCACTACATTTATCGAGCCATTCATTAATTTAACTGTAAATACGTTTACGATGTCAGAAATACTCGTTCTTTCGAAAAGTCTTAAGGTGAAACAAATAAAACGTCAGTATCTGTCCACAGATAACCTGAGACAAGCTGCGATCGCACAACAACCATTTCAGAAAATTAGGAAACTCATTGAGAAACGCACAAGATATTATGAGCATGACATCTGGCTTAATGTGAAACATAAAAAAAAATATGTAAATATACCTAACTCACTGACATTATAAAAAGACAGGGATAAAGGGTTTATTTCATTTTATTGAACATATGTTGTCATTTAGAAAAGTTAAAAACAAAATCCAAATCTATATAATTAAGTAACGTGTGCGCGTGCTTGAGAAGCTTTCTAAATTTCATTCTGCTATCAAAGAATGAAATTAGGATTAGAAAAATACGGACATCACCATATGCGTAAGGGATAGGTGGGTGTAGATAGTACTGTATATTGTAAGGTAGGAAGAGGTTGGTGTAGATAGTACTGTATATTGTAAGGTAGGAAGAGGTTGGTGTAGATAGTACTGTATATTGTAAGGTAGGAAGAGGTTGGTGTAGATAGTACTGTATATGTTTTTATCTAAAGTTTGTGTCTTTTGTACTAGAGTTATCGTAAACCATTTAAATTTAACGCGACAATACAATTGGTTCAAATCTATAATCACCTAGACGGGACACTTAAGCGCTTTAGTAAATATGCAGCTTGTATTTACTTTATACATATGTTGTGCTTTCAAATACAAAATATCACAACGTAAAAAAATAGATATTTTTTAAAGTTGATCATAAAACCAAACATTGAAAATAAACTTTTACTGTAACATTTATGAAGTTAGGAAGGAATTGACAATGGTACTTGAAAAACAAGTTTGTTTACGAATATTCAGTATTTCATTTTCATTATGGGAAAGCTTCTACGGCTCTCTGTATCTTTTCATTGTTTCTATTTACTAACCAGAGGTAAGGCAGTTAGTTAGACCCATTCTACCATCCACGGTAAGCAACTGATAGTTACTCTAATAATGTACTAACAGTTTCAGTCGACTGAGAGTCACTCTAATAAAGTACACATAGCTTAAATCGACTGATAGTCACTATATTAACGTACACACAGCTTAAAGCGACTGATAGTCACTATAATAACGGTCCAACAGTTTAAATCGACTGATAGTCACTTTTAATAACGTAGACACAGCTTAAAGCGACTGATACTTACTTTAATAATATATAGATAACTTAAAGCGACTAATAGTCACTCTAATAACGTACTTAGAGCTTTAAGTTAACGGACAATTTTGATCGTATTTTTCCGAAAAGGAATTTTCATTAAACGTTTGGATGATTCACAGTTTTACAAACACTCTCCCTAAACTTATTGTTTTCATAATCAGTTGACAAGCTTTTTCTATACATTTAATGTCTCAAGTACCCCTGTTAGTAAACAATGTTCCAACTATTTGATGAGAACATGGGTATATCTGTGTTTTTATATTAACGTTCGATGATTTAACGCTCAGCTTAACGTGTAAATGACACATACAGAAAGATAATATTACTCCGAGAATTCCATGTATTTGCTATCACCTGGTTATCTATCGCATCTATTTTATATGTTGTTCTCTAATGACATGGTTGCGCGTGCCATACAACTTATTATTTACACATTAATACAGTTTTTGATCAATGTCATTTCCAAGTTTCTACAGCTCAGTATCTTCACTTAAGGTTTATTCTGGTAGGAATTGGTAACTTGGCTTGTCGTGAAGGGCTACTGATAAATATATTAATGTTCGTAATAAGTCTTTAGTTTGCTATTTATTATTGTTATTAGTTTTTGAAATAGAAGCTAACATGCATATTCTACATCAGAAAATCTGGGGCAGTTTTCCAAGTTTATTATCTTATACAGTGGCATTAAACGTATGTGTGATAATAAACATATGAAAAAACAAATGAAGAACCTTATCTTACTGTTATAAATTCAATGTTAAATAAACATATTTCATTAAAATGTTTTTATTACATATTCATTCTAAGTTACAGTATGATACTCTGCACTAACCATCTCTAATTTATAGACCAGTGGAAGACGGCTACTTAATACCACATGTCGCCACCTTTTATCAGATAGAGAGATTTTGTCGTCACAAGTATTAGCAGTTAAGAAGAAGCGCCGTGGCTCCGAGAGTTATTTGTTACAGCAAAAAAGAGAACACCTGGTGTGAGCGTCTGTCAACTATTTCTAATTATTGATCACATATGAAAACTGTGATGAATTCTGCATATTTTTCTCCTTTACTTAAAACAATGTTATTGTTACTTTTAGCGCAGTGCTACACAATGGACTATCTACACAAGAGAAACGAACCTGGGGTTTTAGAGTTAAATGCCTGTGAATTATCATTAATTCTTCGAGGGGAGGAAGAAACAGACTGTTCACTGTCCACTGTGGATTTCCACACCAGGTTTTTAGGTCTTATATGTTTACTGGTTGTTGTAATGAAGATGAAGAACGTGTTTTATTTATCATGCAAAATCGTTCTGGTTGTTGTAATGAGGATGAAGGACATATTTTATTTATCATACAGGACTACTCTGGTTGTTATAATAAAGATGAATAACACGTTTTATTTATCATACAGAACTACTCTGGTTGTTGTAATAAAGACGAAGGACATGTTTTATTTATCATACAGAACAATTCTGTTTGTTGTAATAAAGACGAAAGACATGTTTTATTTATCATACAGAACCGTTCTGGTTATTGTAATGAAGATGAATAACACGTTTTATTTATCATTCAGAACTACTCTGGTTGTTGTAATAAAGACGAAGGACATGTTTTATTTATCATGCAGAACTATTCTGGCTGTTGTAATTAAGATGAAAGACATGTTTTATTTATCATACAGAACTACTCTGGTTGTTGTAATAAAGACGAAGGACATGTTTTATTTATCATACAGAACAATTCTGTTTGTTGTAATGAAGATAAAGGACATGTCTTATTTATTACCCATAATTATTCTAGTTGTTGTAATGTTAGCGATTAAAATTATTTCAAACTTACTTTTTATAGAAACCTTAGAGTGTTTAAGCAACAGAGTTTTACTTTTAAAATTCAATAATTCACAATGCATAGGACGTGTGAAAAATTCCAAATCTTTCTTTTGTAGCGTTGAAAATCAAATTATGATCACCTGTTTAAATTCTCTCCTGACGAATGAAAAGCAACCAGTGATCTAGAGTCGTGCGCTTCTCAATGCTGAGCATGCCAACATATAGAATTAACGTTTCAAGGTTCGCGTCTCATAACCGCAAAACAAAGAGTGCCGTTTTTAATTTGAGGCAAATAGTACGATAAACTTATTTTTCAGTTTGACCAAGATTTTGGGAAAGAAAGAAAAAATCAGCTTTCTTATTCCAATTATGAAAACTTGTTCAAGGTTTTGGAATGTTAGAATACTGGAATACTCTGTTTCAAAGTCAGTTTGAAAATTCCAACAATTTTCTATCAAACTCTTTATTTTTTTCCTCAGAAGTAAGAAATGACTGTTCTTATATTGTTACTAAGTGACAGCGACATCATATCTAACTCAGTGCTCTACTGTATAATTAGAAGGAACTCTCGTTACAAGACATTCTAGTTACTAGGAACGCTGAAGGATAAAACAAAATCTAAGAAATTGACCTTATGAGGAAGTCTTGCTTCTGTCGGTATGTATCTAGTGTAGGAGACTTGATACATACTTAAAATTCGATTACAAAGCTAAAAGAAACTATATCATCAAATGCATCACTGCAACATATCAAACCCTGATCTTTCTTTTCTACCACAATTCTCTTTTATCACATTGTGACATACTCAGGAATTTTACTTTGTTACACAGAACATTTGGTCTAATACTCTTGGATTTTACTCCATCATTCGATACAGTTGCCGTGCTACACCGAGATTTCACAGGATATTATTTTACAGTCTCTACTAACATATTTCACAGTGATAAACTACAGTACAATAGTAAAACGTTAAGTGTAGAAATTGTGTAATGCATTTAATTTATTAAGAAACTGAAGCGTCGTTTCGAGCTAGTATAATTCTGTTTTGTACTTTTTCCAGTAAAACATACTTTTCAGCCGATCCACATTTTTTAAATATTAACTTCAACTTTATAATACACAGGGCAACTAGAGATTGTACAAACATTTTTGAATGGTATTATTATACATGAACAAGAGAAAACACATTATACAAACATTGTTCCATAGTTTTGTTACATCTGGACAAGTGAAAACACATTATACAAACATTGTTCAATGGTATCGTTACATCTTGACAAGTGAAAACACCTTATACAAACATTGTTCAATGGTATCGTTACATCTGGACAAGTGAAAACACATTATACAAGCATTGTTCAATGGTATCGTTACATCTGGACAAGTGAAAACACATTATACAAGCATTGTTCAATGGTATTGTTATATCTCGACAAGTGAAAACACATTGTACAAACATTTTCAATGGTATTGTTACATCTGGACAAGTGAAAACACATTATACAAACATTATTCAATACGTGTTTTACACCTGAACAAGGAAAAATACATTTTACAGACATTGTTCAATAGTTTTGTTACATCTGGACAAGTGAAAACACATTATACAAGCATTGTTCAATGGTATTGTTATATCTCGACAAGTGAAAACACATTGTACAAACATTTTTCAATGGTATTGTTACATCTGGACAAGTGAAAACACATTATACAAACATTATTCAATACGTGTTTTACACCTGAACAAGGAAAAATACATTTTACAGACATTGTTCAATAGTTTTGTTACATCTGGACAAGTAAAAACACATTACACAAACATTGTTAAATGGTATTGTTACATCTTGACAAGTGAAAACACCTTATATAAACATTGTTCAATGGTATTGTTACATCTGGACAAGTGAAAACACATTATATAAACATTGTTCAATAGTTTTGTTACATCTGGACAAGTAAAACACATTATACAAACATTGTTCAATAGTTTTGTTACATCTGGACAAGTAAAACACATTATATAAACATTGTTCAATAGTTTTGTTATATCTGGATAAGTTAAATCAGAGATTGTACGAGGATTGTTCAAGGGTGTTGTTACATCTGGACAAGTGAAATTATACATTATATAAACATTGTTCAATAGTTTTGTTATATGTGGATAATTTAAACCAGACATTATACGAGGATTGTTCAATGGTGTTGTTACGGCTAGACAAATGAAACCAGTGATTGATTGTATGTGGATTATTACACCATTATTCAGTCAGTCAGCAGCAGACCAAGAGTTGTCGGTGGGTGATCTTGACTAATTGCCTTTTTTCTTTTGCATCAGTTAAAATTTATGGGCGGCTAGAGCAGAAACACCAACAAAGGGCCCCCTCAACACACACACGAAAAATAGTGACTTTGTTATGAACGAATAATTAAATTATTTTGTAAGATATTATAAGTAGTGGATTATTTGTTTGCTAGGGTTTTGACTGGTAGCTAAACAATAGTTTACGAATTAAAATTGCTATAACTCTTGATGTGTACAGATCAGCAGTCTCTCTCTAATAATTAAACTTAGAATATTCCGTATTAAACTGACACTTTTAATTTGGACACCACGCTCGAAGAAGAAATGCTCTCAGTGGTTTTGTGATAAGACTTTCTGATTTTAGCGCCAAAAATTACGCTTCAATACCCGTTATAAGTACAGCACAAATAACCCACTGTGTAGTTTTGTGCTTAACAATAAACACATATAAAGAGGAGAATTGGTCGACTGGGAGTGTCTCGTAATAAACACAGATACATATATATATTTACACTTATAGTAAATAGTGACTATAAAATTTGACACTAGAGGGGTCTTTAAACAATCTTTTTTAATCGTGTATAATCTATAACGTCATAAATTTTGCAACGCAGTGGAGGTTTCCATCAATCAAAGTTAAGGAACAATAATGCTCTCCATGTGACTACATAAAGATTTACTGCAAGTGTTACTACAGATTTCGACGTCATACTTATTATGATCGATGTTGCATGTCGATCTATGATTTTCAAAATGCCTCAGTATTGTTTCTCGGCTTGATATCCTGAGGTGAAAATCTGACGTTGATAAATGTAGTTTGTGATTAGAATGTCAAATATTTTATTCCAACTCGCCAGAGTTTTGGGAACTTTGTTGTTGTTTTTTTCATGGAACAACCTTCATTAAATACGTCATAGTTTCTATATAATTTGTTCTCAGTTTCCATGTTATTTTTTACGATAGTAGAATTACATACCAGCATATCAGTGAGTAAATGATATAATAAGATAATTATGTTATAGAAGAGAGAGCAGAGTGCCTTATGTTTACAGGCACGTGCTTTGTTTGTATGCTTTGTTGGGTTTTACCCAAACCTATTCGTAGACTATTGTCTGTAGCCATCGCTAATTTTGAATTGAGAAGACTAAAGAGAAGGCAGCGCCAATTCCTGAGCTATTTTAGTTAGGCCTAATAGAATAATTTTACAGTCTATCTCTTAAAATATACGCAAAGAGAGGACTGCGCTTTGTTTTTGATAGTAATGGTTTGTGAATCTGAAATCCACACTTGGCCATTTAAACCTCCTTCATAATAGTTCATACTAACCTACATAGCATTATTCCAATTCATCGTCAAATGTGTATCTATGTAGATGTGAAGAGTCACAAGCCATCTGCAAGATGAAATGATCACCAACTATATTATTAAGGGTCTTTAATATAGGTCTGGGTATATAGAAAGACACACAACAGGCGTGTTGTTTGTAACATCTACAGGAAAGAACATGGATTAAAATAACATTTCCTAGCTTTGGATAATATTTTAAAAAAAAAAGTATTCACTTAATTAGGCCCAAACCACAGGAAAAACAGACAATTAGTTACTATTTAAAAAAAAAACAGTGTTCACTTAATTAGGCCCAAACCACAGGAAAGCCAGACAGTTAGTTATTATTTAAAAATCAGTATTCTCTTAATTAGACCCAAACTACATGAAAGACAGACAATTAGTTATTATTTAAAAACAGTATTCTCTTAATTAGGCCCAAACCTTATGAAAGACAGACTATTACTGACTACACGGTACGATCTATACAACTAGTTATTACACGATACAAACTATATAACTAGTTATTACACGGCACGATATATACAACTAGTTACTACACGGTACAAACTATATAACTAGCTTTTACACGATACAACCTTTACAACTAGTTATTACACGATACAAAGATACTACACGGTGCAATCAGATACTACACGATACAAACTGTACAACTAGTTATTTCAAACTATGGGTACCATCTATATAACCAGTTATTATACGGTACCAACTATATAACCATTTATTACACGGTACAAAGTATATAACTAGCTATTACACGATACAAGCTGTACAACTAATTACTACACGGTACAAACTATAAAACTAGTTATTACACGGTACCAACTATGTAACCAGTTACTACACGGTATACAACTACTTACTACACGGTACAAACTGTGCAGTGTTAAAGGTAAAAGTTACTTAGACTTTAGTTGTTTGTCTTTTGTGTAAAGCACTTATTTATTTGGACTTGTCGCCTGAAATATTGGATTAAAATACTTAAAAAGAAGACATTTTCTCATACTTTTTCCTTTAGAATTTTGAGTTCGATCCTTTTAATGGATATTTTATTCAAGTAAAGACCTATACATTGAATCGTGGAATGATTCTGTTTCCTGGAAAATAACTAAACCTGAAGCTAATATTTCATTAGTTCATTATTTCCAGCTTACCTGGGGGTCGTTTCCCCTTTCGGGAGCGTGGGAACGTTGTATGAACGAAAGTAAAGTTACAAGTTGGGGGTTCTTCTCCTCAAAATTAGCGACAGACTGGGTTTGCTCAATTATCTACAAACAAGCACTCTTGTTTCCATCTTTCTGTAGGTGAAAAGTCTATTAATCTCTTGTCTCTCATTTCTTTCTACAATAACTAAGCCACATGAAACTGAAGAGAATTGAATGAAACGTATAATCCCAACAGTCGTCGTATTCTTACGTTGGAAAACGTATTCAATATGTTCAGTTATATATATTAACTAAGAACAGAAACGTATCTCAGAATGGCTGATGTGGGTAATAATACATTTATTGATAAGGAGAGAACAAAGTGTTATTACCCATACCAGCCGTTTTGAGATACATTTTTATTGCAAGTGGGTTTCTTGTCATCAAGAATTAAGAACAAAACTATTTTAAACTTACTTGAAGAAAGGCGCGTCGATATCAAAAGTAGGGTTTCAACATTAATTATTATGTGAAGTCTAAACACGTTTAATAAATACTTGAATATGAAGCAACCATATTAGCATTCCCCAGAGACGTTCGGACACATCTATGCCTACCTTAAGGCTACCATTAGCGCCGTTCAACGTTTAATTAACAGCTTACAGTTAATCAGTTTCCTAATTTATACAAACTCATTCGATATATCTGAAAGGGATACAGCCGTGATATGTGCATAGCACCTTTGCAGAGATAGGGTATCATATAACTGGTTATCCTTTCCTATAAATACCCTCACAGTTGACAAGTGATACACTGAGAAACTTTATTTTGTACGTTTCTTAAAATACAGAGTTGGGTACTAAAATAAAGACTCTATAAAATGAAGGATATCAGAACTACATTTTAACATTGTTTGGCGTTTGGTAGTTGATGCACCAAGTTGAATTTCCAAATTTATAAATAATTTTATCACAGGGAAAAACATTTACCGAAACTTAAAATGTAAAACTGATAGTTTGGAATAAGAAACAGAAAGAGATATAATAGAAAAATACACTCAGTTTCAAATGATTATTTCATCAAAAAAGAAAGAATTCTGAACTTTGGGGCAGTTAGTGTGATATAAGAGTGACAGTCGAATCCAGTTAGTCGATTGAACAGAAGTAGCTCATGATTTGTCTCTTCAAAATTAGGAACAGCTGGCAGAGACGGCGCGGAGAAGGTTTGTGCGAATATCCATAAACCTAACTGTAATTTTCCTTAGAAGAAGGTTGTTGTTTTTTACCCGCCAGAAACTTTTTTCACGAAACCACTTTTGTTTCTTCTCTCAGACCACTGGGTAACGTTTTATTACATACTTTCTGTTTACATTTCGTGTCTCTTAGTATCAGTTGGTTTTGTGGTCTAACAAAGCCTACGTCAGAATTTTGCATAAGTACCAGAATAAAATGCTATTGAACATAATTTCATTACCCTCGTCGAAACCGTTCATAATAATGACGTTATTCTAGAAGAAATTGCCGAGCACGTCTCTTCGACATGATGTATAAATCTGTAACTCCTGTTGATAACCGATATCTCTTCATTTACGTTAATATTGTTAGCTGTACCACTCAAAATAATGTTGATTCTCTTTCACGATTTATTTTGTTATATGTGTTTTTATATACTCTATGCTAGCTTCATCAGCTCAGAATGAAGTCGACGACTTTGTTAATGACAGGCCGTATGTTTTCTCGGAGTTTCTTGCTAATTTCTAAAACCATTGGATTTGAGACAAGTTAAAGACCCCTGAAGATAAAGCAATATGTGATTGGCGTTCTGCATCGAGGGGGAAGCTTCAGTATACACGGATCAATAAATCTTATTAACTTTCCTTTCTTTGTAGGAAGTAGTCAATTACAAAGTTGGAGTCAAGTTGGTTACATGGCTATCTCACTATCGGTTAACATTTTATCAGAAACACTACGGATATTTCTACATTTACCGTCACAATTACGGTATTAAAGAACGTTGTGTAACTTGGGTATTATGAGCTAAGACTAAAACTGGTGATTATTATTCTTTAATCTGAAGTTCATGTGAATCGAAGGATGAAATTACACACAAACTCGTATATATATTCTATAGTTAAAACAGACTAAATCATTTCTCTGTCTCTTATAGCAGTTATGAAGATATGGAGAAACAATAATTAAAACTATAAGGCGCCTCGACTCTAGAACTAAATCATTGTAAATGAAACTATTAAAGGGACGAAAAAGATTTGATATCAAATACTCTTTCAGGGCAAGAAATTACAATTCCAAATCTGAATGAGAAAATTACTGCAAGAAACTACAATTGCAGTACAAATAGAAAGTTTTCAGGGTAAAAACACAACTCTGATTCCGATATTAGAGAAAAATATTAGGGCAACAATATCTAATTATAACAATAACAGGAAACATTATATCGGAACAACAGTCTATAATAATAACAATGATAAGAAACATTACATCGAGACAACAATCTATAATTATAACACTAATGGGAAACATTATACTGAGACAACAATCAATAATTATAACGCTAATGGAAAACATTATACTGAGACAGCAATCTATAACTGTAACGCTAATAGGAAACATTATACTGAGACAACAATCTATAATTATGACACTAATGGGAAACATTATACTGAGACAACCATCAATAATTATAACGCTAATGGGAAACATTATACTGAGACAACAATCTATAACTGTAACGCTAATGGGAAACATCATACTGAGACAACAATCAATAATTATAACGCTAATGGAAAACATTATACTGAGACAACAATATATGATTATAACACTAATAGAAAACATTATACTGAGACAACAATATATAATTATAACACTAATAGGAAACATTATTGTGAGAAAACAATCTATAACAGTAATGGGAAACATTATACTGAGACAACAATCTACGATTATAACACTAATAGAAAATACTATACTGAGACAATAATCTATGATTACAACACTAATAGAAACCTTTAGACTGAGACAGCTATCTATGCCTATAACACTAATAGAAAACATTATACTGAGACAACAATCTATAATTGTAACACTTATAGAAAACATTTACTGAGACAACAATCTACAAGTATAACACTAATAGGAAAGGTTTGACTGAGACAACAATCTATAATTGTAACACTTATAGGAAACAATTACTGAGACAACAATCTATAATTATAAAACTAATAGGAAAGGTTTGACTGAGACAACAATCTATAATTATAACACTAATGGGAAACATTATACTGAGGTAACGGTCTATAATTGTAACATTAATAGGAAAGGTTTGACTGAGACAACAATCTATAATTATGACACTAATAGGAAAGGTTTGACTAAGACAACAATCTACATTTATAACGCTAATAGGAAACATTTTACTGAGACAACAATCTAGAATTGTAACGCTAATAGCAAACATTTTACTGAGACAACAATCTAGAATTATAACGCTAATAGCAAACATTTTACTGATACAACAATCTACAATTATAACACTAACGGGAAACATTATACTAAAACAACAATCTATAATTATAACACTAATAGGAAATATTTAGAAAATATTGAGACAATAATTTATAATTCCGGTGCTAACAGAATATATTGCAATAAGAACCCCTAATTTTGGTATTAATTGATATTATTAAAGCAGAATCACTATAATTCCAACACTAATGAAAAATAGTAAGATAATAAACTCTGATTCTTGTATGTTGCTGAATACTTTCATTAGTTGGCGCATTATAAAAGTGGCAGTCAATTCTGCTATTATATTAGGAGTAGCTGATCAGAAAGTGGGTCATCTTAAAAACTATAAATTAGGGACGGCTGCTTATAACTTTAATCTACCCTTTTAACCTACATCTAACATGTATGAGGAACTCTATATATCGGAAGAGGTTAACACATCTGTATAAGTAATTGAAATATTCCAAAAAATATTGGATGTTTTCCTCAACCTATCTAGTGTTAGTGTGTGTGCCACATATGTTCGGTATATACAACCAAACAAGAGTAATATTGGTAATATTTATTTCCCTTGCATTTTGTGAAGAACAGGTAACAGCTGAACACTTCCGTCGACAATTAGAGCATAATAAATTCTAAAATTAATTGCTGTTTAATTAATATTTTCAACTTTTAAAAGTGTCGTATTTTTATAACTATTTTTTTTATCCAAATATTGTCAAAATTGTAATAAAGTAATTGTCACCAAATTTCATAAATGGATATCCATCAGATATTATAATATATTCCATTCGACAATTTTCTTGGTTTTTCTCGTAAAGCAGTAATTATGATTCATTTTTCAAAGGCGTTACTGAATTATTGGTCTGATTCACATTGGTTGCAAGGCTTATTATGAATATTCTTTATTGAGTTCGTGTAAAACGTTTCTAAACGTACATAAGTTATACTCTTTCAAAGTCTTTATTGCTTAAGTCTATTACTCAACAATAACCATTGTTATTTCAACGTCTGTACTATTTAAAGATGTTACTCAGCGATAGCCACTATTGTTTTAACGTCTGTGTTATTAAAGACTGTAACTCACAGATAACCATCGATATTTCAACGTCGGTATTATTTAAGAATGTAACTCAATAACAACCACTATATACATGTAAAAACGGCTGGTTTGGGTTGAGAAAATTTTTATGTAGAGGAGCGAACAACTTTTCGACCTTCTTCGGTCATCATCAGGTTCACAAGGAAAAAAAGAGATAACTGACCGATAGCTGACCACACGTTTGAAGGGGTTGCGTAATTGAGGGTAGGAATGTAGAGGGCGTGCTTAGATGTTTGATTATATTTATTAATGTAGATATAAAGATGTTCCTTTATATTGGTTTATTTTGGGCTTGAGTTGTTGTGTAAGTAAGGCTTCTATAATTTTGCGTTTGTTTATATTTGTTTCCTTATTTAGTATTTGAGTGTTTTTTATGGTTATGTTGTGTTTATTTGATTTGCAGTGTTTGAAAACGTGTGAATGTGACTTTTTGTGTTCTTTGAATCTGATTTCCATTTTTCTACTTGTTTCTCCAATATAAAAGTCGTGACAGTTATCACATTGTATTTTATAAATAATGTTGGTGTGGTGTTTGTCAGTGTAGTAATAACCATTATTCTTCCAAGGTCTATATTATTAAATGCTATTGCTGAAAAATATTCATTACTGTTTCAATGTTTGTATTATGCATTGCCGGTACTCTACAATAGCCATTATTGTTTGAACGTCTCTATCTTTAAGGCTGTCACTCAACAATATCCATTATTGTTTCAACGCCTGTGTATTCAGTACTGTTATACTACAATAACCATTATCATTTCATCATCTGTATTATTAAATGCTACATAATGGCAACAATTGCCATTACTGTTTTAATGTTTTCATTATTCAATTGTTTCAACATCTGTACTATTTAAGACTTAGCTCAAAAAGACCAAGACACTACAATCAAATATATCACTAACTAATTTTGGACTAAGACACTAAAATGAAATATATCGCTCCCTAATTTGGGAGTTAGACTAAAATGAAAGACTACATTTGGGCAATTTCAAAAAATAAAAATATCACTACCTAATTTTGGACTGATACACTAAAAATCAAAGCTTTCTCTTCCTGATTTTGTTTTGAAGCACTAATATAAAATACAATTCTCCCTTATATTGCACTAATACACTAAAATGACATATACCACTCCCTAATTTTGGACAGATACACACACTAGAATGAAAGATATCACTCCCTAATTTTGGACTGACCCACTAAAATAAAGTACACCACTATCTAATTAAGGGCTCATACACTAAAATGAAATATAACACGACTTAATTTTGGAATGATGCACTAAAATGAAATACATCGCTACCTTATTTTCGACTGACACAATAAAATGAAATATATCACTCCATAATTTTGGACTGATACACATAAATAAAAGATATCACTCCCTAATTTTGCACAAAAATGAAATATATTCCTCCCTATTCTTCGACTGATACACTAAAATGAAAGGTATCACTAACAAATTTTGGACTGCTACACTAAAATTACATATATTACGACCTAATGTTGTACTGATACACAAAAATGAAATACATCTCTCCCTAATTTTGCAATGACATACTAAAATTAAATATATCACTACGTAATATTGGTCTCATAAACCAAAATTAAATTTAACACTACCTAATTATGAGATGATAAACTAAAATGAAACATGTCACTACCTAATTATGAGCTGATAAACTAAAATGAAACATGTCACTACCTAATTTTGGACTGTCACACTCAAATGAAATATATCACTACCTAATTTTGGACTGTCACACTCAAATGAAATATGTTACTACCTAATTATGAGCTCATAAACTAAAACTAAATATACCACTACCTAATTTTGGACTGAAAAACTAAGACGGAATATATCTCTACCTAGTTTTTAACTAATATAGTGAAATAAAATGTTTCACTACCGAATTTTGGACTGATATAATGAAATAAAATGTATCATTACCTACTTTTTGACTAATACACTAAAATGAAAGATATCACTCCCGCAGTTTGTACTGATGCACTAAAATGAAATGTATTTCTCCCTTATTTTGCAAAGGTATACTAAAATGAAATATACCACTCCTTTATTTTGGACACATGCACAAACTAAAATGAAATATATCTCTTTCACAATTTGGGACTGATACTCTAAAATGGAATACATAACTCCCTAATTTTGAACTCATATACTAAAATGCAATATATCACTACCTAATTAAGAACTAATACATTAAAATAAAGTATATCACACACTGATTTTGAACTGATATACTAAAATGAAATATATCACAACCTAATTAAGAACTAATCTATTAAAATAAGATATATCGCATACTAATTTTGCACTGACACACTAAAATGAAATATATCACTCTAATTTTGGACAGAAAAACTAAAACAGAACATATTTCTCCCTTATTTTGCACTGATACACTAAAATGAAATATATCCTTCCCTAATTGAGGACTGATGCACTAAAACGAAATATATCTCTTCCGAACTTTAAACTGTTGCACTAAAGTGAAACATATCTGTCTCCAATTTTGAACTAATACACTAAAATAAAAATATCACAAACTAATTTTGGGCTGAAACACTAAAATGAAATATATCACTCACTAATTTTGGACTGTTAGGCTGAAAGGAAAAACATCACTAACTAGTTTTGGAGCACTTTCACTAAAATCAAATATATCAGTACATAATTTTGTATTGATACACTAAAATAAAATATATCACGATCTAAATTTGCACTGATATAATAGAATGAAATATATCACGATCTAATTTTGGTCTTATAAACAAAAATGAAATATATCTCTCCAGAATTTTGCAATGATATACTAAAATGAAATATATCACTACGTCAAATTGGGCTTAGAAACTAAAATGTAATTTTTAATTACCTAATAATGAGCTGATGTACTAAAATGAAACATATTACTACCTAAATTTGGACTGAAAAATAAAACGAAATAAATCTCAACCTAATTTGGGACTGATGTAGTAAAATAAAACGTAACACTCCCTAATTTTCGACTGATACACTAAAATGAAATATATCACTCCCTAATTTTCGACTGATACACTAAAATGAAATATATCACTCCCTAATTTTTGACAGATATATATACTAAAATGAAATATACCACTGCTTAATTGGGGAATCATGCACTAAAATGAAATACATCTCTCCCTAATTTTGAATTGTTTCACTAAAATGAAATGTATCTCTCCGGAATTTTTGACTAAGACACTAAAATAAAAATATCCCTAACTAATTTTGGACTAAGACACTAAAATAAAAAATATCCTTAACTATTTTTGGACTAAGACACTACAATAAAATATATCACTAACTAATTTTTGACTAAGACACTAAAATCAAAATATCACTAACCAATTTTGGACTAATACACTAAAATGAAATATATCACTCTTTATTTTGGACTGTTACACTAAAATAAATGTATAACGACCTAACTTTGGATTATTACACTAAAATAAATATATTACGACCTAATTTTGGACTTATACACTAAAATCAAATATATCACTATTTAATTTTGTATTGATACAATAATATGAAATATATCACGACATAAATTTGCACTGACAAACGAAAATGAAATATATTTATCCCTATTTTGGGGATGATACACTAAAATATAAGGTATCATTAACTAATTTTGGACTGTTACACTAAAATTAAATATATCGCGCCCTAATTTTGGGCTGATAAACTAAAATGAAATATATGACTACCTAAGTTTGGGCTCTTTCACTAAAATGAAATATTTCGCTAACTAATTTTGGACTGATATACTAAAACGAAATATATCTTTTCCTAATCGATTTAAATTTATCCATCCCATTTGTTCTTAATTTATCATGAATTAGAACTTTTCAGCCGTATATTTACATTTTTTGTGAGTGTTTCGTTTTTTTTATCTTTGGCGAACTGAATTTACTCATCACATTATTTCGTTATTTATCATGAATATAAACTGTTCATGACACCTATGAGAATATTGTCCTGATGAAAGTGACCTGTGTTGGTTTTGTCGTGGATTCGAGCTTGTCCATGACATCTGTGGGGTTTTGTAGTGGATTTGAGTTTGTTCATGACATCTGTTGGCGAGGGCTCAGACATTTGGACTTGCATAACTTTATGTTTAGTTGAATGCGTGATATACATTGTAATTTAATGTATTTATGACATTTTAAAAATACATCATTGAAAAGATAACTTGAAACTCCTACTTAATACTGTACCCATTTTCCTCTAAATGTTTGACTTTCAACTTAATTTGTTACTCTAGCGATTTCTTAACACAGTGACGTTTATTAATTAAACACGTGTAAGCTCCTTTTACAGTTAGTTGTCAAATAACACGATAAAGAAATATGACGTAACTGGTTTTTAATAACGACAGATTGTGAAAATCTGATTAACCAATACTTCAGTGATCCAAATCGAACTTTGAAAAGTTATTATGAAATGGTGATGGCTCCATGATTGTAATCAGATGAATTTAATTGTGGCTTAAAGATCACCACCGGTAGACGAGAATGTTGTGTTATATGTTGCATTTTCTTTCGAGTAATGGTATTTAAGGGACATACAGATAAACCACGAAGATTGTTTGTTTGTTTGTTTTGGAATTTCGCACAAAGCTACTCGAGGGCTATCTGTGCTAGCCGTTCCTAATTTAGCAGTGTAAGACTAGAGGGAAGGCAGCTAGTCATCACCACCCACCGCCAACTCTTGGGCTACTCTTTTACCAACGAATAGTGGGATTGACCGTCACATTATAACGCCCTCACGGCTGGGAGGGCGAGCAAGTTTGGCGCGACGTGGATGCGAACCCGCAACCCTCAGATTACCAGTCGCACGCCTTAACGCGCTTGGCCATGCCGGGCCGATGAGAAGCCATTCTGGTTGTCTTATACGGACCTTCGTGTTATTAAACCACTTTCTTTCGGTGTTTCTAATTTTTTCTCCAACCACTGAATCTATATTAAGAGCAAAGTTATTGAGTCTAATCAGCAAACGTGTCAATTCGCAAGAGATCTCCTTGGATATCACATACAATTAAAGTCAGCTAGTTTACAGAACTCACCGTCAATACTTGGGATGCATTTGTCTGACAGAATAGTAGATTATAACCGTCACATTTATAAATCACTCACCGTCCTATAAGTGCAAATCGCGTTTTTGCGAACCTTCAGATTCATAGTCCGAGCCCGCTGACCAATAAGTTACGTCCATCCTGGTCTATGTTAGCATCACTTTATTAGAGCAACTAGAACAGTTTCATTCTGTGACAGGCTGAGCAGGTGAAGGCTTTTTCTTTCGGCTGAGTATCTCCTAACTGCAAAACATAGCTATCACAAACAATCAGAACTGATAAGAACGACAAAATTGACAACAACACCCAGTTTGTAATGATGCTAGCTGTATAAAGGAGCACATGATTCTCAAACTAACTATACGCCGAAAGTTGATAAGGCATTTGAAATTAGTAGGCCTAATATTTATCATAAAAATCACGTAAACAGACCTTTTTTCACATTTTCTAAATTTGTTTATATCGAACCATAAGCCTAGCTGATGTTCTAGCGTTCGAAAAAGGTTTTTTGTTCACTGGCTTGTGAAATAACATTTTTATGTACTTGTGATATAAAAGCCGAAATGTAAAAATTAAGATTATTATCACCATTGAAAGAAAGACCCTTTAGACTACGTGATGTTCGTCACGAATTATGCTATTATTGTCATTAGACCAGATTTGCGATAGAAACTATCCATAACGAAATTGCCTTTGTTGAAAGTTGTTTGTTTTTCCTGTCATATGTGTTGTTATTTCAGGATTTTAAACAGGTAAAAGGGTTGTCATGACAACAAATAGAAGTAAAGACGTCTTAAGCCTTCATATATATTTAAACTGTCCCCATGGTTACCGTATAACAACATTATGTCTAATGCTCATACTTTAATCTGAAAATATAATCTGCCAACGTATTTTGCAAAACCTTCACTTGAAGAAGATTGCCTTCATAATATTTCTAATTAATAAAATAATCTTCATGTGCCCGTGACTTATGTAACGTGACACCTGTTGGTTTTACAGACACATTACCGGTCATTTTTAATATAATATACCAAAATATACACACACTAAAATGAAATACATCACTATCTAATTATTGTCTCATACAATAAAATGAAATATATCACTGCTTAATTTTCGACTGATACACATAAATGAAAGATATCACTCCCTAATTTGAAACCAATAAACGAAAATGGAATATATTTCTTCCTATTTTTGGGATGATACACTAAAATAAAATGTATCACTTCCTAATTTTGGACTAAAATAGTGAAATAAAATGTATCACAACCTACTTTTGGACTGATACACTAAAATGAAATATATATCTCCATAATATTGCACTGATATACTAAAATGAAAGGTATCACTCCCGAAGTTTGTACTGATGCACTAAAATGAAATGTATCTCTCATTTATTTTGAAATGCTATAGTAAAATGAAATATACCACTCCCTTCTTTTGGACACAAACTAAAATGAAATATATCTCTTTCATAATTTGGGACTGATACACTAAAATAGAATACATCACTTCCTAATTTTGAACTGATATACTAAAATGCAATATATCACTACCTAATGAGGAACTAATATATTAAAATAAGATATATCACAAATTAATTTTGCACTGATACACTAAAATGAAATATATCACTCTAATTTTGGACAGAAAAAACTAAAACAAAACACATTTCTCCCTTATTTTGCACTGATACACAAAAATGAAATATACCACTCCCTAATTTGGGACTGATGCACTAAAACGAAATATATCTCTCCCTAACTTTGAACTGTTACACAAAAGTGAAAAATATCTTTCCCAAATTTTGGACTGATCCACTAAAATAAAAAATGTCACTAACTAATTTTGGACTGAGACACTAAAATGAAATATATCACTCCCTAATTTTGGACTGTTAGACTAAAATAAAAGACATCACTAACTAGTTTTGGACACTTTCACTAAAATGAAATATTTCATTATCTAATTTTGTACTGATACACTAAAATAACATATATCATTCCCTAATTCTAGGCTAATACACTAAAATGAAGGATAAAACACCCTAATTGAGGACTGATGCACTAAAACGAAATATATCTCTTCCTAACTTTAAACTGTTGCACTAAAGTGAAACGTACCTGTCCCAAATTTTGAACTAATACACTAAAATAAAAATATCTCTCACCAATTTTGGACTGAAACACTAAAATGAAATATATCACTCACTAATTTTGGACTGTTAGACTGAAATAAAAAACATCACTAACTAGTTTTTGGGCACTTTCACTAAAATCAAATATATCAGTACATAATTTTGTATTGATACACTAAAATAAAATATATCACGATCTAAATTTGCACTGATATAATAGAATGAAATATATCACGATCTAATTTTGGTCTTATAAACAAAAATGAAATATATCTCTCCAGAATTTTGCAATGATATACTAAAATAAAATATATCACTACGTCAAATTGGGCTTATAAACTAAAATGTGATTTTTAATTACCTAATAATGAGCTGATACACTAAAATGAAACATATTACTACCTAAATTTGGACTGAAAAATAAAACGAAATAAATCTCTACCTAATTTGGGACTGATGTAGTAAAATAAAACGTAACACTTCCTAATTTTGGACTCATACACTAATATAAAGTATACCATTTCTAACTTTTGACAGATACACACAGTAAATGAAATGTACCACTGCCTTTTTGGGAACACGTGCACTGAAATGAATTATCTCTCTCCCTAATTTTGAAGAGTTTCTCTAAAATGAAATATATCGATCCGGAATTTTCGCCTGATACGCTAAAGTCAGAAATATCTCTAACTAATTCTGGACTAAGACACCAAAATCAAAAATATCATTTAATAATTTTCGACTGAGACGCTAAAATAAAAAATAACACTTACTAATTTTGGACTGATACACTAAAAT